>NW_027596890.1:2500-134734 GCF_964194155.1 Cetorhinus maximus
ATCATTTTCATTGGGCTGGTTACAAACCATCTAAATATTTTTCTGTCAGCTTTAATGATATCCCTGTTATATATTAACCACATATATAAGATAGTAGATAATATTCTCACCTTGAAGTCAGATAGTTCTTGGTATCAGATGTTTCACCTGCCAATGTTGATTTTAGCAAAGCAGTTTAATTCCTCTTTCTACAGTGCCTGTTGTTTGTGTTCAGTTCAGTCAGAATAATGTGCACACAGCACTGACCTAACCTAACCCGCTAGAGTGTTTTTTTCTTTAGTACTTTCATGGGATGTGGGTGTCACCGGCAAGGCTAGCTTTTAGTGTCCACCCTTAGCTGATCTTGAACTGAGTGTCTTGCTCGGCCATTTCAGAGGGGGGTTAAAAGTCAACAGACACACACACACACACACACACTGCTGTGGGTCTGGAGTCACGTGTAGACCAGGCCAGATTTCCTTCCCTAAGGGGACACCAGTGAAGCAGATGGGTTTTTTAATGACAATTGACAATGCTTTCATTGGTCACCCCAGAGGTCAAGGGTTCATAGTTTCGTGGTCACCTGAGGCTAGTCTTCAATTCCAGATTTTATTCGTCAAGTTTAAATTCCGTCAGCCGCCGTGGTGGGATTTGAACCCGTGCCCCCCGCCCCGGGGCCATTACCCCGGGCCTCTGGAAGGCTAGTCCAATGACAATACCGCTACGCCACCGTTTCTCCATCAAAGTAAAGCACTGGTACCCGCACCACGACTCTGTCCTGCCCTCCTTTCAGGGCCACTGAATGCACTCCCGTGTTCCAGGTGTGCAGCTGAAGAAAAACGCCCCCTCCTTTAGAATTGAAATGAGCCCCTGTATTTGTGGCTCCGATAGTCTACCCATTGGACCACGGTGGGTGGCCCCTGCGTCAAAGGTGGTACTGATTTGAACGTGTGAATGTATAACTGGCTCACTGCTCCTGTGACCAGTTCCTGTTGGTGGACTGTGTGTTTCTGCGCCTGGCAGAGATGCTCCTTGTGTCACCCTTACTCTCTGCTTTCTTACTGACTCCCCCTCTCCTTTCTCTCCCTAGTGGTTCCAGCAGCAGCATGGTCGCCATTGACAACAAGATTGAACAAGCCATGGTAAGGATGAGCCTTTTTGTAAGTGCAGCATGGGGGGAAAACAGTGCATTGATCTAGCAGCTTTCACCTTCCAGGATGTCCCAAAGTGTCGTCACAGCCCATTTCGTTCCTTCGGGGGTGGGGGCATGGTTTCTGTTGTTTTGTAGTCAGGTGCAGCAATCGGTGTGCACGTTCTGACTGTGTACTCACCAGGGCAAACTGCAGTAAGATGAAAGTCAGCAGCCCGTCTGCTTTTGTTGGTGTTGGTTGAGGAACGGACAATGCCCCAGGGGTAGTGGGGAGCGCTCTCCTGCTCACCTTCAAACAGTGGCCTGGAACCTTTTACACCCTATACAACAGGCAGGTGGAGGGCCCGGCGTTAACCCCCCCCCCCCCAATCCGAAGGACATCCCCTCCAACACCGCAGCGCTATTCGTTGTCAGCCGTGGCTCCACAGGTAGCATTCGCGCTGCGGAGTCAGAGAGCTGTAGGTTCCAGTCCCTGTACTGCAGTGACTTGTGCACACGAACCAAGGCTGACACACCCCACCCCCAGTGCTGGTACCGAGGGAGTGCTGCACAGTCAGAGGTGCTGCCTCTGGTGAAACCAAGGCCCCATCTGTCCCCTCAGGTGGGTGTAAAAGATGCCAGTATTCCATGGAAGAGCAGGAGGCTTCTCCCTGGTGTCCAGGCCAATACTTATCCCTCACTCAACATCACTGAAAATCTGATTATCGTCATCACCTCCCCACTTCCTGATTCCCCAAAGCCTATCCACCCTCTACATGGCACAAGTCAGGAGTGTGATGGAATACTCCCCACTTGCCTGGATGAGTGCAGCTCCCACAACACTCAAGAAGCTCAACACCATCCAGGACAAAGCAGCCCCGCTTTATTGGCACCCCATCCACAAACATTCACTCCCTCCACCACCGACGCACAGTAGCAGCAGTGTGTGTACCATCTACAAGATGCACTGCAGCAACTCACCAAGGCTCCTTCGACAGCACCTTCCAAACCCACGACCTCTACCATCTAGAAGGACAAGGGCAGCAGACACATGGGAACACCACCGCCTGGAAGTTCCCCTCCAAGCCACTCACCATCCTGACTTGGGAATATATCGGCCATTCCTTCACTGTCGCTGGGTCAAAACCCTAGTACTCCCTCCCTAGCAGCACTGTGGGTGTACCTACACCACATGGACTGCGGCGTTTCAAGAAGGCAGCTCACCACCACCACCACCTTCTCAAGGTGCATTTGGGGATGGGCAATAAATGCTGGGCCCGGCCAGCAAATCCCACACCCCGTGAACCTTGCTGTTTGTGGGAACCCGCTGTGTGCAGGTTGCCAGCTGCGCTTCCTACACTAAAACAGCGACTACACTTCAAAACACTTCATTGGCTGGTAAGGTGTTTTGCGGGGGGGGTGACTTGAGGCTGTGAAAGGCGATCGATTGTTCCACCTCCCTCAGCGGCGGGTCAGGTTCGAGGTCCCTGCAGCGGAGCTCGAGTGCCAACGCCCAGCGAGGTGAACCACCTTACGGATGAACGTAATGGGTGGGGGGGCGTGGTGGGAACCTTTCCCAAACTCCGCTCGTTGAAGACAGCTAAGAGAAAGAAAAGTGACCCTAGGCTCTGACCTGCCCGATACAGCTTGGTGGGTGGGTGGGTGGGTGAGCCCCTTGACCCCTGTGCCTGATCGTCAGGAATAGGAGCAGGAGTTGGCCTGTTCTGCCGCCATTCAAAAAAAACTGCTGACCGTTGACCCTCAGCTCCACATTTTCCACCCTATCCCTATCCCCAGAAGATTCCCTTCGTTCCCAAAGTCAGAGAGCCCTGAGAAGATTCGCTCGGTTTAACCAAAAAAAAAAAATAAGGTTGGCGGATTGAATGTCGGACCTGAGTGAGGTGCGAACCCGCGCGTAGAGGCAACCGACGACCTTAAGGCAGCACCTGAGAATGCCAGCCACGCCTGAGCCCTGAAAGCACACGCCTCCCACCTCCTGACGCTGTTTCCCCACCCCCCCCCCCACACAGACAGAGCCCGGAGTGTCGCAGTGCGAGGCGACTCCTGTGGTCAGCGCTTCCTCCTCGCCTGAGCAGCTGAGTTTGTTATTTTCGATGATCTTGCGAGGCGCTGCCACACAAACAGGAAACCACCCTGCGAGCACATCCTCGCACCCGATTGGCTCCCCCCCCAGGAGTAATAATATCCACCTATATAAGGGGCAGAGCCTGCAAGCCTGCTGTAAAACCCAGCCTGCTTCGGAAGGGAATGGCAGAGGAGAGTCCGTGATCGTACTCCCCTGGGACCTGCTTTATGCCCGTCACTTTCAGACTGGCACCATTCGGCGAGGATGCCTGATGAGCAAGGATATCATGTAGGTTCACTGCCACTAACTGGTCACAATGACCTGTGTGTAACGCCCTCGCGGAACCTGAGGCTGTAAGGAGGGTATCGGCTCCGGAGCGTCGGACAAATCGCGAGATCGCAGTCCGAGTCCGTGAGCTATAAGGTTAAAAAAAGATCAACGTGGAATAAATAGATTCCCTCCTCGCTCTATTTTTCCTCCTCTCCTCCTCCCTCTCCGTTTCTTGCTTTTGCTCTCTCACTTTCTGCCCCCTCCCACTCTTCATTATTTCTCCTCTTCCTCTTGTCCCTTTTCTCTAACTCTTCCTCCATCTCTCTTCCCCTCTTTCCTTTTCACTCTTTCTCCCCTTTTCTCCAACTCTTCCTCCATCTCTCTTCCCCTCTCCTTTTCACTCTTTCTCTCCTTTTCTCCAACTCTTCCTCCATCTCTCTTCCCCTCTCTCCTTTTCACTCTTTCTCCCCTTTTCTCCAACTCTTCCTCCATCTCTCTTCCCCTCTCCTTTTCACTCTTTCTCTCCTTTTCTCCAACTCTTCCTCCATCTCTCTTCCCCTCTCTCCTTTTCACTCTTTCTCCCCTTTTCTCCAACTCTTCCTCCATCTCTCTTCCCCTCTCCTTTTCACTCTTTCTCTCCTTTTCTCCAACTCTTCCTCCATCTCTCTTCCCCTCTCCTTTTCACTCTTTCTCTCCTTTTCTCTAACTCTTCCTCCATCTCTCTTCCCCTCTCTCCTTTTCACTCTTTCTCCCCTTTTCTCCAACTCTTCCTCCATCTCTCTTCCCTGCTCTCCTTTTCACTCTTTCTCCCCTTTTCTCCAACTCTTCCTCCATCTCTCTTCCCCTCTCTCCTTTTCACTCTTTCTCCCCTTTTCTCCAACTCTTCCTCCATCTCTCTTCCCCTCTCTCTCCTTTTCACTCTTTCTCCCCTTTTCTCCAACTCTTCCTCCATCTCTCTTCCCCGCTCTCCTTTTCACTCTTTCTCCCCTTTCCTCTAACTCTTCCTCCATCTCTCTTCCCCTCTCTCCTTTTCACTCTTTCTCCCCTTTTCTCTAACTCTTCCTCCATCTCTCTTCCCCTCTCTCTCCTTTTCACTCTTTCTCCCCTTTTCTCCAACTCTTCCTCCATCTCTCTTCCCCTCTCTCTCCTTTTCACTCTTTCTCCCCTTTTCTCCAACTCTTCCTCCATCTCTCTTCCCCTCTCTCCTTTTCACTCTCTCCCCTTTTCTCCAACTCTTCCTCCATCTCTCTTCCCCTCTCTCCTTTTCACTCTTTCTCCTCTCTCCTTCCCTTCCTCTTGCCCCTTCTATCTTTTCTCCATCTCCCTTCCCTCCCCCTTCTCTCACCTTCTCACTCACTCACTCTCCCTCTTCCCCTTTCCTTCTTTCCCTTTACCCTTTCTTTCCCCCTCTCTCACTCTCTCCCTTTCTCTCACTCCACTACCTCCCTTTCTTTCTCTCTCTCTCTCTCTCTCTGTCGCACTGATGAAACTGTTTATGTCCAGGTTGTCCACTTGCATTTTAGCATTTTAAGTAAAGACAAATTTAAGCGTTCATTGCACAGATTCGACCTCCCATTTGTCAGCAATAAATGTTTATTTAAGATGATTATTTTTGAGGCACAGTTTGTAGGTAATGGTGTTGAGTGTAGAAGAATGGTTTGCTGAGGGGTAGTTAAAGCAGTGCTGAATTTGATCAAAAAAGCAACAGAGCCACAATGACTCGAATACCAATAACAATATCAATGAAAAAGAACTGAAAGTTTTTTAAATGTTGTTAATGATGTGATACTTTCTCGCAATTACGATGTTAAAATCGAAGCCTTGAGTGGGAAGCCGCAAATATCCATTGGTGGGATGTGGGCGTCGCTGGCTAGGTCAGCATTTATTGCCCGTCCCTAACTGGCCTTGTTCAGAGGGGGGGCATTTAAGAGTCAATCACATTTGCTGTGGGGGTCTGGAGTCACATGTAGGCCAGACCGGGTAAGGGCGGCAGATTTCCCTCCCCTAAAGGGCGTTAGTTTTCACCGCAGTCGGCAATGGTTTCGTGGTCACCATCAGACTTTTAATTCCAGATTCTTTATTGAATTCAAGTTCCACCATCTGGCGTGGTGGGATTCGAACCCGGGTTTCCCCCCACCCAGAGCATTACCCTGGGGGTCTCTGGGTTACTAGCCCGGTCACAATACCACGGTGTGCCACCTCAGCAGCCTGCCTCGAGTCGGTACCACAGGTGGTACTTTCTGTCGCGACTTGATGGCTTGTTTGGCTATTTCGGTGCGGGGGGCTGGGGGCGTGCAGTTAAGAATCAACCACGTTTCTGTGGCCCTGCAGCCACCTGTGGGTCAGGCCGGGTGCAGACGGCAGATTTCCTTCCCCTGACGGACATGAGTGAACCACAGCAGCTGGGTTTTTAATGACAATCCAGTAACGTCATTAAGGGGGCTGGCATTTGATTCCCGGATCCTCGCCACCCTGGCCCTTCAGCGTTGCAAGCCCCTGGGTTTAGAGGAAAGGGCTTGTGGATGAATGTCAGTGTGGGGATGTGTTGAACCTTATGGCCTGGTGCTTCTGCTCTCTGTGTGACTTCTGAGTTGAGAGTCTCTTTTCTTTCCACCCCTTCCCCCCCACCAACCCCCCTTCATGCTCCGTAGGACCTGGTCAAGAGTCACTTGATGTACGCAGTCCGCGAGGAGGTGGAGGTGCTGAAGGAGCAGATCAAGGAGCTCATCGAGCGCAACACGCTGTTGGAGCGGGAGAACACCCTGCTGAAGTCACTGGCCAACTCAGACCAGCTCTCCCAGCTCCAGGCTCAGCTGCGGAGCTCAGGGGGCAACACCGGGACCTCGGGCTCCTCACCCGCCAGCACCACCTGAACAGGAAGGAGAGGGAAACGCTGCGTGGCGGAGTGGGAGGAGGAGGAGGGGGTGGTGGGGGGGTGGGTAAGGGGTTCTTCCTCCCCCCCCCCCCCCCCTCCCTCCCTCCCTCCCTCCCTCCCTTAAACACTACACGAGAGAGAGAGAGCGAGAGCGAGCGGGTAAAACAGCCGGGGGAGGGAGGCCTCCTGGCGGCGCCGACACTCCAGCACCGAGCCGGTGGGATCCGAGCTTATAAACAGACTGATCTTTATGTGATGCTGCTAACTGGGCAATGGCTGCCTTTTTTTTTTAATAAGACTTGTGCGTGCGGGGCGATGTTAGAGTGGGGCGGGGGGGGGTGCGGGGTGCAGGGTGGGGGGGCAGTGGAGTGGAAGGGAGGAGAGAGGTTGTGAGGGTGGGGGGTGCTGCTTTTATACAAGGTCTTAAAAGGTTGGGGAGGGACCCGGTGGGGCGGGGGTTATGTCCGGGAGTTGGGAAGGAGCTAAGCTTACCCAGAGGCTGGTTTTGGTGATCCTGACTTTTCCCTTTCTCTCTCTCTCTCTCTTACTCTCCGTCTCTTTCTCTCTCTCTCTCTTAGTCACCCCCTCTCTCTCTCTCTTTCTCTCTCTTTCTCTCTCTTTCTCTCTCTTTCTCTCTCTTACTCTCCGTCTCTTACTCTATCTCTCTCTCTCTCTTACTCTCCGTCTCTTACTCTCTCTCTCTCTCTCTTACTCTCCGTCTCTTACTCTCTCTCTCTTACTCTCCGTCTCTCTCTCTTACTCTCCGTCTCTTACTCTCTCTCTCTCTTACTCTCCGCCTCTCTCTCTTACTCTCCATCTCTTACTCTCTCTCTCTTTCTCTCTCTCTCACTCTCTTTCTTACTCATCCTCTCTCTCTCTCTCTTACTCTCTCTCTTTCTCTCTCTCTCTCTTACTCACCCCCTCTCTCTCTTTCTCTCTCTCTTTCTCTCTCTCTCTCTCTCTCTCTCCCTCTCTTTCTTACTCACTCCCCTCAACCCAGAGTGGGAGCAAAGTGAGCCATCCCGTGGGGGCAAACGGGAGACTTGAAGCCGTTTTCGGGGTGGGGAGGAGGGGCTCCCCCCTCCTCTTCCACCTCCCACTGCCTCCCCCCACCCCCCCTTCAAGTTGCAACTCGTACGGGTAACACCGCCCCCTCTCTTTCCCCACCCCCCCAGCCTAATGTAGTTGCACAGGAATCGTCCTTGACGGATGAGGTAGCAACAGGAAACAGTGAAGCTGCGCACAATGCTTTTTGTTTTATTGACACGAGAAGCCTTGCTTTACCTCGCAAGCCGGCACCAGCCTGATCGCTTCCTTAGACAAACGCCTCGCAAAATATCTTTGCACCCGCCTCCCCTTTCACACCTGCTTTATTTAAACTCCGGCCAGCTCTGGGTTTGCCTCCTGCCCTTGTCCTGAATGGGGACGCGGAGCAGTGGCTGGAAAGTGTCTCGAAAAGCACCCCCACCCCCCGGCTTTCCCCCCCGATCCAGTATTTCGCTCGAGGGCCCCAGTGTTGCTTTGGTCTCCCCCCAGCGCGTGTGAAGGTCAGTGACAGCGAATCTTACACACGCGGAGAGGGGGGCGTTGGACGTCAGCGTGGCTGAAGCGAAAGCGCCTGGCAAAGCTTATGACTCGCCTCACCGGCAAGTGAGTGTCGGGGGGGGTGGGGGGGGGTTTTGAGTGAGCGTGAGGGGGTTGGGGACGGGGCTTAGGGGGAGGCTGGGTGGGTGAGGCACGAGGGGGCCGGGTGGGGAGTGAGGTGGGCGGGAAGGCGTCAGGTTAGTTCGTGCACCCCCATCAAGCTCTCCCCTCCCCGACTGCACCACCCCCCCCCCCCCCCTCCACACTCCCAAACCCCCCCACGTGGCGGGTGGGAGAGAGACATGTGAGAAGGTTGTGGGCATCCACAGGGAGGAGGAGCAGGAAAAGGGCAGAATCTTGAGGGTCCGTGGACGTGGTCATGAAGCAGGTAAAGAGGTTAAAACACACCCATGAGCTTCAGAGATAAAGCAGCACCAGCTTTAATTAAATCAGTTCTTCTGCACACATACGCGCTCTCTCTCTCTGTGTGTCTCTCTCTCTGTCTCTGTCTCTCTCTCTGTGTCTCTCTCTGTGTCTCTCTCTCTGTCTCTCTCTCTGTGTCTCTCTCTCTGTCTCTCTGTGTCTCTCTCTGTGTCTCTCTCTCTGTCTCTGTCTCTCTCTCTGTGTCTCTCTCTGTGTCTCTCTCTGTGTCTCTCTGTCTCTGTGTCTCTCTCTCTGTGTCTCTCTCTCTGTCTCTCTCTCTGTGTCTCTCTCTCTGTCTCTCTCTGTGTCTCTCTCTCTGTCTCTCTCTCTGTGTCTCTCTCTCTGTCTCTCTCTCTCTGTCTCTCTCTCTCTGTCTCTCTCTCTCTCTCTGTCTGTCTGTCTCTCTCTCTCTTTCTTTCTCCCTGTCTCTGTGTCTCTCTCTGTGTCTCTCTCTCTCTGTCTCTCTCTCTCTGTGTGTCTGTCTCTCTCTGTCTCTCTTTGTCTCTCTGTGTCTCTGTCTCTCTCTCTGTGTCTCTCTCTCTGTGTCTCTGTCTCTCTCTGTGTCTCTCTCTCTCTCTCTCTCTGTGTCTCTCTCTCTGTGTCTCCCTCTCTCTGTCTCTCTCCCTCTGTCTCTCTCTCCCTCCCCCTCTCTCGACACTGTGTCTAGTTTACAAAGCTATAGCCTAAATTGGTCGAGGAATCAATATGTTAGGCAATGCAATCTGTTGTGTTCTGGAGAAGCATCTTAGCCACGTTTTCAGCCTTTCTCATTTGTTTTTTTGGACTTGTTCATTTTGAATAATCACTGACTTGATTTCGTAGGAGATGGAATTGAATCCTGCAAAAATTTGTAATATTTACAAATGGTTGAAAGAGCATTTTTTAGAGAGTACTAAAAACTTTTTTTTTTTAAAAAGATAAAAGCTTCTCTCAAGAATTTTAAGTTAAAACTCTCTTAATTTGAAGTCGCCTGTTGTATTTGGGCCAGGCGAAAGTAGGCAGGGGGCCAGGTGAGAAGCTGGGTGCAGCAGCTCTCCCAACCAGACCAGGGCAAGTGACAAGCCCGAATCTTGAGGCTGTGTGCATGAAAGGGGGCCACTGAACCTCACTCGAGTACTAGTCTGCTCGATGGGTTGGGGGTGGACAAAGGCAACATGTGATTTGCGCTTGGGTGGGGAGGGGGTGTTGGTGGTGGTGTGGCAGAGGAAGGGGGTTGTATCCGTTCTCTGCTTGGACCTTGTCTCGTTTGGACCTTGCCTTTCCCCCAGTATCTTCCCTCCCCCCCCACCGTCTCAAGTCCCCCGCCCTTCAAGCGCCCACCTTTATTGCGCCCTGGAAGCCTGACTTGGCCCAGCAAAGAAGTGGCAGTCCCACTACATCTGTTAACACGCACGATGGAATGGGTTAACCAGCTTCGGTGACAGACAGAGGAGTGGGGGTGGGTGGAGAACAGAGTTTAGCTGATGCCCCCCCACCACCCCAGCTGGTGCGGAGAGAGGGAGGAGCTATTTCCTTTACAAATTGCCTGGTTAAACCGTGGGCGGTCCCAAATGTTGGGTTGGGTGCATTCTGCGGACGGGATAACTAGAGTGTGAGGGGGGCAGGGGGTAAGGAGGGCAGTGTACACACAGGGTGCGGGGGTGGGGGGTGGGGGGTGGTGGGCAAGAGGGATGGATGGGAGAAGGTGGGCAGGACAATTGGTAAGGATGGCGGTGGGCCTAGGGGACATGGAACAAACATAGCTCCAGCCTGTTCAGAAATAGCTTCAGAAACCCCCCCCACCCTTGCTGGGCCCCACGTTTTGGATATTCCTGGTGCTATTTAAAGGCGATATCCCAGTGGTTTTTAAACCGTTTGAACACCCCCCACTCCCGGAACATCTGTCCTTGCCCTGAAGTGAGGTGATGCTCCAATAACATGGGTACCGGTGCAGCACTCCCGTCGGGACCTGGGAACCCTGGAGACCTCTCATTATTGACCAAAACCCAACAGCAGAGACCATTGATATTTCACCCCTCCACCCCGTGTGCCATCGGCAGGGAGCTTGGCATTTTATTTACCAGAGTTAATAGCCGCTTGTCTCACCCCGCAGCCACGTCTATCTAACTTAGACAGAGCTGTGGTTTGAGTTACAAGATCCTTTTATTAAAATAACACCCCCCCAGCCCGCAGACCCCACCTCCCCACTCTTCAATGTCCCCTTGACTGATTATTGCGGAGAAGTGGTGGGTGGGTGGGGGCGGGGGGGGGTGGCGGTGGTTGGTGGAGGGGATATTGAGATTGCTGCCTCTCTTTATACTGTGATTTCTGCTCCGTTTCTGGGCCTGATCTAGCCAATTGATAACGCGCTGTATCTAAACCCACGTGCACCACAGCGTCTTATTAGCTCTGCCAACTTATAATTTTGTTTTTTTTTATTCAATAAAAAAAACTCGTAATTAAAAGTGAAAAAGCACAAAAGCAAGGGGCACCTGGTGTGGAGAGTAGTGTTATCGTGTATGTGTGTGTGTGTGCGTGTGTGTGTGGCATTCCTTTCAACTGGAAAAGAGCTTTGTCCCCAGCTCATTCAGTGTCGTACGTGTCGTCTTAGTTTGCTTCCCCAGATCCTCCCTCCTCCCGGCCCCTCAGAGCCTGAGGGGTAGGCGGTGGACCCCGATGTCAACGGGGCTGCATTTGGGGGCCACCTTTGTCTGAGGGGGGCCACCTTTGTCTGGGGGGGGCCACCTTTGTCTGGTGGGGGCCACCTCTGGTGGGGCCACCTACAGGTACAGGAGACCTCAACTGGGATCCTTGTTTTGAGAGAGATTAGCAAGACACTGACTGACCTCTGGTACCCACAGGCCAGCCTGGAAGGGTGGGGTTGGTTTACCGAGTAAAAACCTGGGGGCGTGAAGTGACACAGCACATTGGCGGTGACCCTGCAACATTAACAGTTTCTAACCACGCCACCTCCCCCCCCCCTCAACGCTACCCTGCCCTTTGCATTTTGTGCCTTGAGGCACAATGAGGCTAAGCCAATGCTCTGGCTTCTCTCCCGTTGCAGCTCTCTGGGCGTGAGCCACGGAACTCTGCTCCCATGGCTCTGCTGGAGGGACGAGGGAAGAGGAAAGGCAAGGGTGCGGACCGGACCGGCCTGACGGTCGCCCGGCAACACTGACGGGAATGGGAACCGGAGCCGTCGACTCCCCCCCACCACACACAACCTTGGGAAGTTCAACCGAGACCCTCTGGGTTTCTGTGTGAAACTTCCCCCCACCCACCCCCCCCCACCGGAACAGAAACAGGCCATTCGGCACCTACTAGCCCAGGCCGGTGTTTGTCCCTCACACTGGCCTCCTGTTTCACCCCACCCCGTCGAGGTAACCTGCTGCTTCCTCCCTCGTGCGCCTATCCCACTCCCCCTTAAATGGATTTTTCTGTGTGGGCTCAGTTGGAAGCGGAAGAAGAAGTCGAGCCTCAGCGGTTGCTGCAGGGAGGCCATTCAGCCCATTGTGTCTGTGCCTGCCCACTGACAGTGCCCTCCGATTCGCCCCAGTCCCACTCCCAGTACTTATCCAACTCCCCTTTCGAAAAGCTGCTGTTTAATCTCATTTCGGGGACTGTGCTCCAGATCTTCATAACTGGCTGGGTAAATAAAAACATTCTCATCCCTCCGACCTGTGGGCTCGAGACGTAGAGCCTGCCAGGTCAAGGAATGGGCTTTTCTGGCCCACGTAGTCCTTTTTTTAAACACCCTGACTGCCACCCCGCCCTCACAGCCAGCTGCAATGCCCCGGTTATTCCTTGCACCCCCCCCCCGGGTGTACTGTCCCCTTGGGGCCGCACGTTCCAATCTTAACCCCAGTCGGTTGTGAACTGGTTTGTGTAAACCTGACCCGCTTGAAAAATCAGCATCCACGGTGAAAACAGCCGGGTTCTCGTTTGGAAGGGTGGGTGGGTTTGGGGGGCGGTGAATTAAAAACCCCAACTGGCTCACTGACCTCCCCCACGGGAAGAGAAATGCCAAATTCCCGCTACCTCACCTGACCCTGCGGGGTTGACCTGTGACCTCCGAAGTGACCCAGCAAGCCGGTGAGTTGGAAGCACCGCCTCCCAAGGCAACTAACTCGAGGTTGGGAACCTCGGACTTGGGGGCAGGAGTAAGGCCGTTCGGCCCCCTCTAGCCTGCTCCACCATTCATCAAGAACGTGGCTGATCTGATTGTGGCCTGAACTCCACATTCCTGTCTGTTCCCCCGTTACCCCCACCCCCCTGCCCCTTGACTCCCTTGTCAATCAAAAACCCTGTCTTAACTCTGCCTTGAATGAATAGATGAGAAATAAGACAGTTACGTCACTGGACTAGAAATCCAGATGGCCGGATTTATCCTCTGGACAGCGTGTTGTAAATCCCGCCAAAGCATTTTAACTTTAATTTTCTTTAAGAAAAATAGTTGAAAAAAGCTGGTGGGGTTGGGCGGGTGGGGGCTGTTATATGACCATAGGAGTAGGCCATTCAGCCCATCAGGTCTGCCCTGCCATTCAGTGAGGTCATGGGCTGATCTGATAACCCCCAACTCCACCAGCCTCAGTAAAAGTGACCACGGAGCTGCTAGGTTGTTCTAAAAACTCAACCGGCCCGCCAGTGTCCTTTAGGGTAGACTCAGTCTGGACCCTGCGTGTGACTCCAGACCCACCCGCCTCGGATGTGCTTGATTCTTAATCGCCCTCCGAAGGGGCCAGATCAACGATATCAAACTGCGATCGTCAGCGGCCACCAGCTTCTCGAAGACGACTAGAATCGGGCTTCGGATGCCCCATTGCTGCTCTCTGCTGTTGACTTCATAACGTGGGCTGGCCCTCAGTCGCTGAGGGAGGGGTGCATTGCGATGTTAAAATGAGCTGCCGCCAACCTTCACTCCCGACCACCCACCACCCCCCCCCCCGCCGCCTCCCCAAATTCACCCAAGCCATGAGGACCCCACAGCGCTATTCAAAGTGCCACCTCCAAAAACATCGGCCACGCTCGCCGGTAGCTGAGAGACTCCGACCCACAGGGTTGATCGTTTGACTTCACTACTGTTCCCGCTGCTTCGATGATCCACCCGATTACGTCTCCTCAAAGCCTGGGCCTGCGCCCACCCAAAGTCCCATGTGCCCGTCAGCCTCATCCACCGACCTCTGCCGCCTCAAAAAAATTGATGCCCAGGTCCTTACGCTTTCGTCTCCCCACCCCCCCCCCGTTAGTTTCCCTCGGTGAATGATCACACCATTCCATTAGGTAGTTACAACACAGAAACAGGCCCTGAGGCCCAACTAGTCCATACTTGCTAGTGTTTACCCTCCAAGTGAGCCTCTTCACTCACCCCAACAGCATATCCTTCCAATCCTTTCTCCCTCATACATTTGTCTGTTAAATGCATTTCTTCCCCCCCCTCCCCTTCTTAGTGGAGACTATCATTTCAGCACGACCATCCCCTATTCTCTGGAAATTCCCACCTCCAATGTGCCATCTCCCTCGCTGACATTAAACAAGAAATCGTTTCTCAAAGCCCCCCCAGCCCCAAATCGGTTTCCCCTCCTTGCCCAGTGCCGTTCTGTTTGTCTACCCTACAAAATTGTGAAACACCCACCTCCACACATAAACGACCGCGACACCTTGCATCAAAAGTGCGAGATGAATGTAGTCTTGTTTTTTTAAAAAAGTCCCCAAGTGCTTCGCAGGAGTGAATATTGGACAGAATTATCTGACACCGAACCACGTCAGGAGATGTCAGGGGACAGGCGACCGAAAGCCGGGTCAAACCGGTCGGTTTTAAGGGAGTGGATGAAAAGGAGGACGAAGCGGTTTAGGGAGGGGATTCCGGAGCTCAGGGTGCCAAGCGGTGGAGCGATGGAAATCAGACGATGTTCGAGAGGCCGGAATCGCACCCAGGGCAGAGGGTTGTAGAGATGGGAAGGGGAAGAGGGTGGGGCAAGGACATGGAGGGGTTTGTGAACAGGAAATTAGATTTTTTTAAAACGGAGTGGTTGCCGGACCGGAATCCTACGTGGGTCAGCGAGCACAGGAGGCGAAGATCGGGGAGTCCTCCCGTTGCCCTCCTGACCAACCAGGCACCCTTCACGCTGCTCGTCCATCCAGTTCGCTGCACGATCCCTGTTTCGGTGGGATGTCCAGGTCATTCCTGCGCTGTCGGCCGGACCTTGGATTTCCAATTTGACCTGAATGACTAATCGCCGTAACAGCACTGCCCCCAAAATTTAGGTTGGGCAGCCGCAAGAAGTATCCTGTTCCCTCAGAAACGGCGGTGAAGAGCCAGCTGCTCAGGAGATGCGTTAGGAGTCAGAGCTACGATGGAGCTGCAATACCTGGGTATTGAGACATGGAGTCATTCTGGCTCTCACCCCTGGGTTAGGGGACACGCACCTAAGCAAAGTGTTACATGTCTTGCGTGCACTGTCATTTTTCTGTGCCGCACTTAATTCCCGTCAAATTTTTCCCCATTCCAGAGAAAACCGTCTCGAGAAACAATTTTCACCTGTGGGGAAGCTGACGGGATCAGGCTTAACATCAGCTTTACGTCCCATCCCCTTTCGCGCTCCGAAGGGTGGTTTGTGGTCTTAAAGACACAGGGTTATAATTCCGTGGACTGAGGCCTGTCCAAATCTTATGGACTGGGGCCTGTTCCCTTCCCCCCCGGGACTGAGGCCTGTTCCCTTTCCCCCCCGGGACTGAGGCCTGTTCCCTTACCCCCCAGGACTGAGGCCTGTTCCCTTTCCCCCCCGGGACTGAGGCCTGTTCCTTTACCCCCGGGACTGAGGCCTGTTCCCTTTCCCCCCAGGACTGAGGCCTGTTCCCTTTCCCCCCGGGACTGAGGCCTGTTCCTTTCCCCCCAGGACTGAGGCCTGTTCCTTTCCCCCGGGACTGAGGCCTGTTCCTTTCCCCCCGGGGCTGAGGCCTGATCCCTTTTCCCCCGGGACTGAGGCCTGTTCCTTTTCCCCCGGGACTGAGGCCTGTTCCTTTCCCCCCGGGACTGAGGCCTGTTCCTTTCCCCCCGGGACTGAGGCCTGTTCCTTTCCCCCCGGGACTGAGGCCTGTTCCTTTCCCCCCGGGACTGAGGCCGGTTCCTTTAGCCCCGGGACTGAGGCCGGTTCCTTTACCCCCGGGACTGAGGCCTGTTCCTTTACCCCCGGGACTGAGGCTTGATCCTTTACCCCCGCGACTGAGGCCTGTTCCTTTCCCCCTGGAACTGAGGCCTGTTCCCTTTCCCCCTGGGACTGAGGCCTGTTCCCTTTCCCCCTGGGACTGAGGCCTGTTCCCTTTCCCCCTGGGACTGAGGCCTGTTCCTTTCCCCCCGGGGCTGATGCCTGTTCCTTTACCCCCGGGGCTGAGGCCTGTTCCCTTTCCCCCTGGGGCTGATGCCTGTTCCTTTACCCCTGGGACTGATGCCTGTTCCTTTCCCCCTGGGACTGAGGCCTGTTCCCTTTCCCCCTGGGACTGAGGCCTGTTCTTTTCCCCCCGGGACTGAGGCCTGTTCCTTTCCCCCCGGGGCTGAGGCCTGTTCCTTTACCCCCGGGGCTGAGGCCTGTTCCCTTTCCCCCTGGGGCTGATGCCTGTTCCTTTACCCCTGGGACTGAGGCCTGTTCCCTTTCCCCCTGGGGCTGATGCCTGTTCCTTTCCCCCTGGAACTGAGGCCTGTTCCCTTTCCCCCTGGAACTGAGGCCTGTTCCCTTTCCCCCCGGGACTGAGGCCTGTTCCTTTCCCCCTGGGGCTGATGCCTGTTCCTTTACCCCCGGGGCTGATGCCTGTTCCTTTACCCCCGGGGCTGAGGCCTGTTCCCTTTCCCCCCGGGACTGAGGCCAGTTCCCTTTCCCCCCCGGGTCTGAGGCCTGTTCCTTTACCCCTGGGGCTGATGCCTGTTCCTTTACCCCCGGGGCTGAGGCCAGTTCCCTTTCCCCCCCGGGACTGAGGCCTGTTCCTTTACCCCCAGGACTGGGGCCTGTTCCCTTACCCCCCGGGACTGGGGCCTGTTCCCTTACCCCCGGGACTGGGGCCTGTTCCCTTTCCCCATTGCCTCGTGCCCCCTTCCGCAGAATCGTTCAGATTCTCCGTCACCATGATGGGCCTGCCCTTTGCCACAGTAAGTTATCTGGGAGCAGCAGGGTGCAGGCATGGTGAGCGGGTAGGCGCCAAGTGAAGCTGTACTTTAGATGGTGAATCACCGGGTGGGGGAAGGACAGAGCTGTTGGAATTCCCCTTCAGTTAAACAGATTCACTGTTAGGTCCTTGATAGGAATCAGGGCTTATCTTGAAGGTGTCGCAATAGCAACACGGACGATTGATTCCTGAAGTGCGAGGTTGTCCTTAAAACAAATTCTGCTTCAACAGAAGCAATTCACGTGTAATTGGGCCTGGTCTCATCAAAGGCACCTGGAAATCCCTGTCCCCAAGCGGGATTTCCAGCTCCCAATATTTTCTGCCCGGCCGGCAGCTCTCCTTCCTTGAAGGACCAATAGCCCGTCGAGTTTTTACGACCATCCAGAAACTTCCACGGCGATTCTCTGGTGCCCGCCTGACAAATGACCAGATTTAGAGGTCACGTAATCTGTAGCGGGGTAAGGTTAAGTCCATCATTGTAACTGCAACTCCCATTGCAATGAAACTCATCGTAGCCTGTAAAACTGTTAAGCAGCTCGATTGGGTAGATACCGGATGTCTTCCACGGGTTGGGGAGTCCAGAATTAAGGGGTAGAATCCTGGGATCAGGGGTCTGAGGATGAGGCAAAATTTCTTCACTCCGAGGGCCGTGAACCTTTGGAATTCTCCAACCCCAGAGAGTTGTGGAGGCTCAGTCATTGTGCATGTTGAAGATCGAGGCAAACAGGTTGTTGGGTACTAAGGGGATTAAAGAATAGGGAGGCAGTGGTGTAGTGATAATGTCACTGGACTCGTAATCTAGAGCCCTAGGGATCCGGTGTTAATAACTCTGGAATTGAAAGCTAGTCTCAGTAATGATGACCAAGGCAACCATCATGGATTGTCATCAAAAACCCATCCGGTTCACTAATGCCCTTTAGAAATAGTCGTTTGGTGGTACAGAATACAGAACTTGAGTGTTGCCGGGAAAAGAGACGCGTCGAATCTTTTTGTTTTGCACTCATCAGGACACCACAAGAATACCAATATAAGAGGAAAACACCGATTTATACTGTATATGAAGAGAGCGCTGATTGGTTGGCAATTGGACTCCAATAGGGGCATTGCCATCCACGGCACAGTATAAATTGTTGTTTTCCCCGATATACCAGTATTATCGCGAGTGTCCTGATGAGTGCAAGACAAAGAAGCTTCGACATGTCTCTCTCTTCAGCAACACTCAGTATCCTTTAGGGGAAGGAAATCTGCCCTCCTTACCCGGTCTGGCCTCCATGTGACTCCAGACCCACACAGCAACTGTGGTTGACTCTTTAACTGCCCCCTCTGACATTGCCTAGCGAGCCCACTCAGTTCGAGGGTAATTAAGGATGGGCAACAAATGCTGGCCTTGCCCACGTCCCGCGAATGAACACATTTTTTAAAAAGTAGATGACTTTTTAAAAAAAAGCCCAGTGAGTCGGTGAGAGCAGGAACTGACTGCAGAGCTGTGATTGGCGGAGCAGAGAGAGCGCGGGAGAGGCCGAATCTGCGAGGAACTGCCCCCTCCAATCGCGGATTCTGTCTCTCCCGGGCTCGCTGCCCCAGCTCCTCCAATCCCAGGTTGCCTCTCTCCCGTTCGTGGCTGCACCTCCACAGATGGAAGCTATGATTGGAGGAGGAGCAGCAAGGGCGGGAGGGAGGGAACCTCTGGATTGGAGGAGAGCTGGAGAAAGTCATCCTGGCCAATCCCCCGGCCGCCATATGCAGGAGTCTTTTGGCTGCACCGTCACCGATTAATTCGACACCCTCCGGGAGGCTGAGGAGACGAATCGGAAAACGCAAGGCAGAGGAGGGAGTCTCCACCAGTAATGAGGCCGGAACAGGGGGCGTTCCCAACTCCGCCCCACACCTATTCCCAAAAATCCCAAACTTGGCTGCCTTCCCACGTTGGACTGGACCAGGCACTGGCTTGGCCTGCTCAGGACCTCGCTGCTACTCGAGTGCCCAGTGATAGAAGATGATGCACTCCCCGGCCCACAAGCTGAGGAGGACCCTCACCCGCCCACGGACGTCAGAGGCAATGGCAGCAACGAGGAGCCAACGCCGGGGAAGGTGAAGAAATACAGGTGGGGGGGGGGAGGGGAAGGGCGGAGATGGAGGAGGGGATGAGTGAGTGGGATGGAAGGGAATGGGCTGAGTGAATGAGGAGGAGGGGAGGAAGGAGGGAAAGGACTGAGTGGTGGGGTGAGGAGGGAAGGAAAGGGCTGAGTGGAGGGTGGGGAGGAGGGAAAGGGCTGAGTGAGTGCATTGGGAGGGAGGGCATTAGTTTGGGGGGGGTGCTAAGTGGGCAGCGGGAGTATGAGTGAGTGAGGGGGAGGGGTTTGGGAAGAGGGGCTGCTGAGTGAGTGAGGCGGAGGGGGTTGGGAAGAGGGGCTGCTGAGTGAGTGAGGGGGTAGAGGAGTTGGGAAGAGGGGCTGCTGAGTGAGGGAGGGGGAGGGGGTTGGGAAGAGGGGCTGCTGAGTGAGCGAGGGGGAGGGGGTTTGGGAAGAGGGGCTGCTGAGTGAGGGAGGGGGAGGGGGTTTGGGAAGAGGGGCTGCTGAGTGAGGGAGGGGGTTTGGGAAGAGGGGCTGCTGAGTGAGCGAGGGGGAGGGGGTTGGGAAGAGGGGCTGCTGAGTGAGTGAGGGGGAGGGGGTTGGGAAGAGGGGCTGCTGAGTGAGTGAGGGGGAGGGGGTTGGGAAGAGGGGCTGCTGAGTGAGTGAGGGGGGTAGAGGAGTTGGGAAGAGGGGCTGCTGAGTGAGTGTGAGGGGGAGGGGGTTTGGGAAGAGGGGCTGCTGAGTGAGTGAGGGGGAGGGGGTTGGGAAGAGGGGCTTCTGAGTGAGTGAGGGGGAGGGGGCTGGGAAGAGGGGCTGCTGAGTGAGTGAGGGGGAGGGGGTTTGGGAAGAGGGGCTGCTGAGTGAGTGAGGGGGAGTAGAGGATTTGGGAAGAGGGGCTGCTGAGTGAGTGAGGGGGTAGAGGAGTTGGGAAGAGGGGCTGCTGAGTGAGTGAGGGGGAGGGGGTTTGGGAAGAGGGGCTGCTGAGTGAGTGAGGGGGAGGGATTTGGGAAGAGGGGCTGCTGAGTGAGTGTGAGGGGGTAGAGGATTTGGGAAGAGGGGCTGCTGAGTGAGCGAGGGGGAGGGGGTTTGGGAAGAGGGGCTGCTGAGTGAGTGAGGGGGAGGGATTTGGGAAGAGGGGCTGCTGAGTGAGTGAGGGGGAGGGGGTTTGGGAAGAGGGGCTGCTGAGTGAGTGAGGGGGAGGGGGGTTGGGACGAGGGGCTGCTGAGTGTGAGGCGGAGGGGGTTTGGGAAGAGGGGCTGCTGAGTGAGCGAGGGGGGGTAGAGGAGTTAGGAAGAGGGGATGAATGCGTGGCTGTGTGGTGGGCATCGGTGGGGGCTGGAGATGAGCTGGTTACAATGTCGGGGGGTGAGGGGAGCAGCTTCTGTCACAAGGAGAGCTTGGCTCAATCCTACATCAATACATAAAATACTCATGTGAACAGAGTTCTGTAAAAACACAGATTTCCTTGTTTATCTGATGTTTTGATCTATAATACGCAAACTTTAAGATTAACGATCTGACTGGTCCTCTGTTACTTTCCCTGCTGCAATGTTTCTGCTGACGTCTGGGTTTATGGTCATTTTCAAGAGTTTTTTTTTTAAATGTGTTCATTCACGGGGATGTGGGTGTCGCTGGCCGAGCCCAGCATTTGTTACCCATCCCTAATTACCCCTTGAGAAGGTGGGGTCACACTGGAAAATATTCACTGCCACAGTCCTTTGCCTCTCTTTCCATTATCCAGCAAGGTCACATTCTGTTGTTTGGGACTGATTTCATCCAGTGTTTCTTGCACTAATTGCATTGAAACAGAATGGCAGAGTATTATTTAAATGGTGATAGATTGGGAGATGTTGATGTACAGAGGGAGCTGGGTGTCCTGGTACACCAGTCACTGAAAGCCAGCATGCAGGTGTAACAAGCAGTTAAGAAGGCAAGTGGTATGTTGGCCTTCATAGCGAGAGGACTTGAGTACAGGAGCAAGGATGTCTTACTGCAGCTGTACAGGGCCTTGGGGAGACCAATTGTGTGCAGTTTTGGTCTCCTTAGCTAAGAAAGGATATACTTGCCATAGAGGGAGTGCAGCGAAGGTTCACCAGACTGATTCCTGGCAGGGTTGTCATATGAGGATTGAGCCGACTAACTCTGTATTCACTGGAGTTGTGAAGAATGAGAGGGGGCCTTATTGAAACATATAAAATTCTGACAGGGATGGACAGACTGGATGCAGGGATGATGATTCCTCTGTCTGGGAGTGGGGTCTAGAACAAGGGGTCACAGTCTCAGGATACAGGTGAGGCCATTCAGGACCGAGATGAGGAGAAACTTCTTCACCCAGAGGGTGGTGAACCTGTGGAATTCTCTAGCAGAGAGGCTGTGGAGGCCAAGTCACTGAGTATAATGAAGAAGGAAATAGAAGCCTAAAGGCGTCAAAGGGTTTTGGGGAGAGAGCGGGAGTACGGCGTTGAGATAGAGGATCAGCCATGATCATATTGAATGGCCGAGCAGACTCGAAGGGGCCAAATGATCTCCTCCTCCTATATTTCCGTCTCTTACGAACGCTGAAACAGTCCTTTGGTAGCACAGAGCGTTAGTATCGCGTAAAGAAAGAGACTCGCCTCGTCAAAGCTTTTGGTCTTGCACTCACCTGGACAATTGGCAAGAGTGCCAGATGTCAAGGAAACAACGATTTATACTTCATGAGAAGAGAGTGCTCGTTGGTTGGCAAGTAGACTGTGGTTGGTAGAGGTATTGCCATGGAGAATGCACCAGTTAACTGAAGACCGGCAGTTATTAGAAAACTACTGTTTCCACCCACCCTGATGTCTTAATAATCCCACCCATTTGAAATAGCCCAGAAGCATTAAAAAGTGCGATGATCACAAGAGGGCTGAATCTTCCCTAGAGTGGCACTTGCCGTCGGAATGCCACTCTGCTCCCTTAAACTCACTGGAGCTTACCGGAACCCCCCCCCCCCCCACCCCCCACCGAGTTCGGCCTGCTGTGAAGTGTGCAGTGAAGTTGCTCCTCGAGTCCTTCCATGCAGTGCAGGACCATTGGCTGGGCATGAATTCACACCCATGTTTTACGGTATGAGCTGCCGAATTCTGGTAAGTTTAAATGACGCAGCCACTTGGAGAGGAGGGAAGTGTAAGTGGGTAGAATGGGTCAGGGCGGGAGCTCGGGGGTGGGGGGGTGGTGGGATTGGGGGCGTTGTGTTGTGAAAAGGATATAAAGGCACCAATCACTCATGAGTAAACACGCTATGGGTTCATTTACTGAGACGAGGCACATGAGAACATTGAGACAAAGGTAGAAATGCCAGTAGCAGAGCTGTGTGCACTGTGTTCTGCTCATAGGCCAAAGTGCACTGAGACTGGATCGCACGACACACTTCCCTTCTAGTGAGGTCATGCAGCCATCCCTTAAAGGCACGTTACAACAGGCGGGAGTCGGGTTGTCCGTGTGATCATGGGGGGAGGGGCTTAGTCGGGGTGGGGGGGTGTAGTCGGGTGATCAGTTCGGGGGGGTGGTCCTGGCAGATGAGGGAGTGTAGTCGGGGGTGGGGGTTAGGGGAAGTCAAGTGGTCGGATGGAGAGTGGGGGTGTCAGTCAGAGGGTAGGGATGTAGTCAGGTAGTTGGGTCATTGGGATAGGGGAAGTCAGGTGGCCGGATGGAGAGTGGGGGTGTCAGTCAGAGGGTAGGGATGTAGTCAGGTAGTTGGGTCATTGGGATAGGGGAAGTCAGGTGGTCGGATGGAGAGTGGGGGTGTCAGTCAGAGGGTAGGGATGTAGTCAGGTAGTTGGGTCATTGGGATAGGGGAAGTCAGGTGGCCGGATGGAGAGTGGGGGTGTCAGTCAGAGGGTAGGGATGTAGTCAGGTAGTTGGGTCATTGGGATAGGGGAAGTCAGGTGGTCGGATGGAGAGTGGGGGTGTCAGTCAGAGGGTAGGGATGTAGTCAGGTAGTTGGGTCATTGGGATAGGGGAAGTCAGGTGGTCGGATGGAGAGTCGGGGTGTCAGTCAGAGGGTAGGGATGTAGTCAGGTAGTTGGGTCATTGGGATAGGGGAAGTCAGGTGGTCGGATGGAGAGTGGGGGTGTCAGTCAGAGGGTAGGGATGTAGTCAGGTAGTTGGGTCATTGGGATAGGGGAAGTCAGGTGGTCGGATGGAGAGTCGGGGTGTCAGTCAGAGGGTAGGGATGTAGTCAGGTAGTTGGGTCATTGGGATAGAGGAAGTCAGGTGGTCGGATGGAGAGTCGGGGTGTCAGTCAGAGGGTAGGGATGTAGTCAGGTAGTTGGGTCATTGGGATAGAGGAAGTCAGGTGGTCGGATGGAGAGTCGGGGTGTTAGTCAGAGGGTAGGGATGTAGTCAGGTAGTTGGGTCATTGGGATAGGGGAAGTCAGGTGGCCGGATCGGGAGTCGGGGGGGGTTTAGTCGGGAGGTGGGGGTGTAGTCAGGCAGTTGGGTCGGGGAGGGTAGGGGAAGTAGTCGGTGTTCCACTGTGGGGGGATTGCGGAGGGGTCGGGAACCACAGTTACCCAGGAGTTTAGAACTGGTTTTAATCCTTCTAACTTCTCCTGGGTAACTATTCTCCGAAGAGAGTCGGGACCATCCCAAGTCTCCGGCTTTAAATCGGAATTTCGTAGGGTTCCAGACGCAGGGGAATCGCCCAACGGAACTTTAAACCTCCCGGTCAACTCGCGAGTGGTCCCTGGCGTGGGACGTCTGAGACGTTCCCCAGCGCATCTTCTGGGTCACCTCCGGAGTAGGACAGCTCCGGAGAAGGGGAGACCTGGGCCCCTATTCCTTGTCACCAAAAAAAAACATTTCAGGCTCTTTGTGTTTTTGGCCTCTCTTACCCCTCTGCGGGGTTATTGCAGGAAGGTGGAGCTGAGGTAGAAGACCCCCCCCGCTGTTGTGATATGGCAGAGCAGGCTCGAGGGGCCAAATGGCCTCCCCTTCCCATTTCTTCTGTCCTGAGGCTCATCCTCAGCCTGTCAACTCTTCCATGGTTGTCCAGACACCGAGTTTCGCGATGGTCAGTGCCCCTCCCATGCTGCCCCACACCATTGCGCAGCCAGTCAGCGAGCAACAATGGACTTGGAAACAGGCGAACACGTCTCACAGGCGGAGAGCTGAGGAGCTCTACACATGTCCGGCAGCCCACGCCTCTGACTGAAGAGGGAATGACGCGAGGCTGGAAGTTGAACAGATATTCAAAAATTACCCCAAATATTACGTCAATTCTTCCCCACTCCCAACTGTCTCAGGTCCCACTGGCTCCAGTTCACACCGATGTTGAACAGCGACAACTTGCATTTAGACAGCACCTTTAATATCGTCAGACATCCCAGGGCCCGTCACAGGAGCATCATCAGTCACTGAGCCACATAAACTCATGTTAGGTCAGGT
Source organism: Cetorhinus maximus (assembly GCF_964194155.1). NCBI lineage: Eukaryota > Metazoa > Chordata > Chondrichthyes > Lamniformes > Cetorhinidae > Cetorhinus > Cetorhinus maximus. The sequence goes on from NW_027596890.1 coordinate 26,464, forward strand.
GACCCAAGACTTATCAAAGAGATAGTTTCAAGGAGTGTCGTAAAGGAGGAGAGTGAGAATTATGCCCAATCACAGAGACAGTGTCCCATACCCAATCACAGAGACATGGTAGCCTGTACAAACCACATCACACTGTACCCCATACCCAAAAACAGACACTACCCTGTATCCAATGACAGAGACACGGTACCCTGTACCGAATCACACAGACGCAGTAACCTGTGCCCAGAGACACAGTACCCTGTACCCAATCACAGAGACACAGTACCCCTTACCCAATCACACGGACACTGCACCCTGTATCAATCACACAGACACAGAAGGCTGTACACAACCATGGAGACGCAGAATCCTGTACCCAATTACAGAGACACTGTACCCCATAAACAATCAAAGAGACACTATGCCCCTTACCCAATAACAGAAATATAGTACCCCATACTCAATCACAGAGACACTGTACCCCATACACAATCACAGAGTCACTGTACCCATACACAATCACAGAGACACTGTAACCCGCACCCAATCACAGAGACACGGTACCCTGTACCCAAACACAGAGACACTGTAACCCGCACCCAATCACACAGACACTGTTCCCGTACCCAATCACAAAGACACTGTAACCCGCACCCAATCACATAGACACTGTTCCGTACCCAATCACAAAGACACTGTGCCCGTACCCAATCACAGAGACACTGTACCCCGTACCCAATCACACAGACACTGTGCCCGTACCCAATCACAAAGACACTGTAACCCGCACCCAATCACACAGACACTGTTCCCGTACCCAATCACAAAGACACTGTAACCCGCACCCAATCACATAGACACTGTTCCCGTACCCAATCACAAAGACACTGTACCCCATACCAAATCACAGAGACACCGTAACCCGCACCCAATCACACAGACACTGTACCCCGCACCCAATCACAGAGGCACTGTACGCTGTACCCAATCACAGAGGCACTGTACGCTGTACCCAATCACAGAGACACTGTAACCCGCGCGCAATCACAGAGACACTGTACCCCGTACCCAATCACAGGGACACTGTGCCCGTACCCAATCACAGAGACACTGTATGCTGTACCCAATCAAAGAGACACTGTACACCGTACACAATCACAGAGACACTGTACCCCGCACCCAGTCGAGACACTATCCGTACCCAATCACAGGGACACTGTGCCCGTACCCAATCACAGAGACCCTGTATGCTGTACCCAATCACAGAGGGACTGTACGCTGTACGCTGTACCAAATCACAGAGACACTGTACCCGTACCAATCACAGGGACACTGTACCCCGTACCCAATCACAAAGACATGGTACCCCATACACAATTAAAGAGACACTATACCCTGTACCCAATAACAGAGACACTGTACCCCGTACACAACCATAGAGACACTGTACCCTGTACCCAACCATAGAGACATTGTACCCTGTACCCAACCATGGAGACACTGTACATCGTACCCAATCACAGAGACACTGTACCCCGTACACAACCATAGAGACACTGTACCCCGTACACAACCATAGAGACACTGTACCCTGTACCCAACCATAGAGACACTGTACCCTGTACCCAACCATGGAGACACTGTACACAGTACCCAATCACAGAGGCACTGTCGACCGTGCACAATCACAGAGACAGTGTAACCCATAATCAATCGTAGAGACACTGTACCCTGTACCCAATCATAGAGACATAGTACCCCGTACCCAGTCACAGGGACACTAGAGCGTACACAATCACAGAGACACTGTACCCGCTACCCAATCACAGAGACACCGTACGCTGTACCCAATCACATAGATACTGTACCCCATGCCCAATCACAATGACACTGTAGCCCGGCCCCAATCACAGAGACACAGTACGCTGTACCCAATCACAGAGACACTGTACCCCATGCCCAATCACAGAGTCACTGTAGCCCATTCCCAATCACAGAGACACTGTAGCCCATTCCCAATCACAGAGACCCCGTACCCAAACACAGAGACACGGTACCCTGTTCCCAAACACAGAGACACGGTATCCTGTAACGAATCACAGAGACACTGTACCCCGTACCCAATTTCAGAGACACTGTACCCCGTACCCAATCATAGAAACGCTGTACCCCTTAACCAATCACAGAGACACGGTACACAGTACCAAATTACAGAGACACTGTACCCCATACCCAATCATAGAAACGCTGTACCCCTTAACCAATCACAGAGACACGGTACACAGTACCCAATCACAGAGACACTGTACCCCGTACCCAATCATAGAAACACTGTACCCCTTAACCAATCACAGAGACACTGTACCCCGTACCCAATCATAGAAACACTGTACCCCTTAACCAATCACAGAGACACTCTACCCCATACCCAATTACAGAGAGACAGTACCCCGAACCCAATCAAAGAGACACGGCACACCGTATACAATCACAGAGACACCGTACCCGGTACTCAATCACATAGACACTGTGGCCTTACCCAATCACAGAGACATTGTACGCTGTACCCAATCGCAGAGACACTGTACCCGAACCCAATCACAGGGACACTGTACCCGAACCCAATCACAGGGACACTGTACCCCGTACTCAATCACAGAGACATGGTACCCCATAAACAATTAAAGAGACACTGTACCCCGTACCCAATAACAGAGACACTGTACATCGTACACAACCATAGAGATACTGTACCCTGTACCCAATCATGGAGACACTGTACACCGTACCCAATCACAGAGACACAGTGCCCGGTAACCAATCACAGAGACACTGTAGCCCGGCCCCAATCACAGAGACACTGTATGCCGTACCCAATCAGAGACACTGTACCCCATACACAACCATAGAGACACTGTACCCTGTACCCAACCATAGAGACACTGTACCCTGTACCCAATCATGGAGACACTGTACACAGTACCCAATCACAGAGGCACTGTCGACCGTGCACAATCACAGAGACACTGTAACCCATAATCAATCGTAGAGACACTGCACCCTGTACCCAATCATAGAGACATAGTACCCCGTACCCAGTCACAGGAACACTAGAGCGTACACAATCACAGAGACACTGTACCCGCTACCCAATCACAGAGACACCGTATGCTGTACCCAATCACAGAGACACTGTACCCACTACCCAATCACAGAGACACTGTACCCACTACCCAATCACAGAGACACTATACCCAGCACCAAATCAAAGAGACACTGTACCCTGTTCCCAATCACAGAGACACCGTACCCCATACCCAATCATAGAAACGCTGTACCCCTTAACCAATCACAGAGACACGGTACACAGTACCCAATTACAGAGAGACAGTACCCCGAACCCAATCAAAGAGACATGGCACACCGTATACAATCACAGAGACACTGTACCCCGTACTCAATCACATAGACACTGTGGCCTTACCCAATCGCAGAAACACTGTACGCTGTACCCAATCACAGAGACACTGTACGCTGTACCCAATCACAGAGACACTGTACGCGGTACCCAATCACAGAGACACTGTATGCTGTACCCAATCACAGAGACACTGTAACCCGTACTCAAACACATAGACACTGTGCCCTTACCCAATCACAGAGACACTGTACGCTGTACCCAATCACAGAGACACAGTACCCTGTACTCAATTAGAGAGACACTGTGCCCGTACCCAATCACAGGGACACTGTACCCGTACCCAATCACAAAGACATGGTACCCCATAAACAATTAAAGAGACACTATACCCCGTACCCAATAACAGAGACACTGTACATCGTACACAATCATAGAGATACTGTACCCTGTACCCAACATGGAGACACTGTACACCATACCCAATCACAGGGACACGGTGCGCGGTAACCAATTACAGAGACACTGTAACCCGTAATCAATCACAGAGACACGGTACCCTGTACCCAATCACAGGGACACTGTACCCGAACCCAATCACAGGGACACTGTACCCCGTACTCAATCACAGAGACATGGTACCCCATAAACAATTAAAGAGACACTGTACCCCGTACCCAATAACAGAGACACTGTACATCGTACACAACCATAGAGATACTGTAACCTGTACCCAATCATGGAGACTCTGTACACCATACCCAATCACAGGGACACGGTGCCCGGTAACCATTTACAGAGACACTGTAACCCGTAATCAATCACAGAGACACGGTACCCTGTACCCAATCACAGGGACACTGTACCCGAACCCAATCACAGGGACACTGTACCCCGTACTCAATCACAGAGACATGGTACCCCATAAACAATTAAAAAGACACTGTACCCCGTACCCAATCACAGAGACACTGTACATCGTACACAACCATAGAGATACTGTACCCTGTACCCAATCATGGAGACTCTGTACACCGTACCCAATCACAGAGACACGGTACCCTGTACCCAAACACAGAGACACTGTAACCCGCACCTAATCACATAGACACTGTTCCCGTACCCAATCACAAAGACACTGTAACCCGCACCCAATCACATAGACACTGTTCCCGTACCCAATCACAAAGACACTGTGCCCGTACCCAATCACAGAGACACTGTAACCCGCACCCAATCACAGAGACACTGTACCCCGCACACAATCACAGAGGCACTGTACGCTGTACCCAATCACAGAGGCACTGTACGCTGTACCCAATCACAGAGACACTGTAACCCGCGCACAATCACAGAGACACTGTACCCCGTACCCAATCACAGGGACACTGTGCCCGTACCCAATCACAGAGACACTGTATGCTGTACCCAATCAAAGAGACACTGTACACCGTACACAATCACAGAGACACTGTACCCCGCACCCAGTCGAGACACTACCCGTACCCAATCACAGGGACACTGTGCCTGTACCCAATCACAGAGACCCTGTATGCTGTACCCAATCACAGAGGGACTGTACGCTGTACCCAATCACAGAGACACTGTACCCGTACCAATCACAGGGACACTGTACCCCGTACCCAATCACAAAGACATGGTACCCCATACACAATTAAAGAGACACTATACCCTGTACCCAATAACAGAGACACTGTACCCCGTACACAACCATAGAGACACTGTACCCTGTACCCAACCATAGAGACATTGTACCCTGTACCCAACCATGGAGACACTGTACACCGTGCCCAATCACAGAGACACTGTACCCCGTACACAACCATAGAGACACTGTACCCTGTACCCAACCATAGAGACACTGTACCCCATACACAACCATAGAGACACTGTACCCTGCACCCAACCATAGAGACACTGTACCCTGTACCCAACCATAGAGACACTGTACCCTGTACCCAACCATAGAGACACTGTACCCTGTACCCAATCATGGAGACACTGTACACAGTACCCAATCACAGAGGCACTGTCGACCGTGCACAATCACAGAGACAGTGTAACCCATAATCAATCGTAGAGACACTGTACCCTGTACCCAATCATAGAGACATAGTACCCCGTACCCAGTCACAGGGACACTAGAGCGTACACAATCACAGAGACACTGTACCCACTACCCAATCACAGAGACACTGTACCCGCTACCCAATCACAGAGACACCGTACGCTGTACCCAATCACAGAGACACTGTACCCCATGCCCAATCACAATGACACTGTAGCCCGGCCCCAATCACAGAGACACCGTACGCTGTAACGAATCACAGAGACACGGTACCCTGTAACGAATCACAGAGACACGGTACCCTGTAACGAATCACAGAGACACGGTACCCTGTAACGAATCACAGAGACACCTTACGCTGTAACGAATCACAGAGACACGGTACCCTGTAACGAATCACAGAGACACTGTGCCCCGTACCCAATCACAGAGACATTGTACCCCGCAGCCAATCACAGAGACACGGTACACAGTACCCAATCACAGAGACACTGTAACCCATACCCAATCATAGAAACGCTGTACCCCTTAACCAATCACAGAGACACTCTACCCCATACCCAATTACAGAGAGACAGTACCCCGAACCCAATCAAAGAGACACGGCACACCGTTGCCAATCACAGAGACACTGTAACCCGTACTCAATCACATAGACACTGTGGCCTTACCCAATCACAGAGACACTGTACGCTGTACCCAATCGCAGAGACACTGTACCCGAACCCAATCACAGGGACACTGTACCCGAACCCAATCACAGGGACACTGTACCCCGTACTCAATCACAGAGACACTGTACATCGTACACAACCATAGAGATACTGTACCCTGTATCCAATCATGGAGACACTGTAGCCCGGCCCCAATCACAGAGACACTGTAGCCCATACACAACCATAGAGACACTGTACCCTGTACCCAACCATAGAGACACTGTACCCTGTACCCAACCATAGAGACACTGTACACAGTACCCAATCACAGAGACACTGTACCCCGTACACAACCATAGAGACACTGTACACAGTACCCAACCATGGAGACACTGTACACAGTACCCAATCACAGAGGCACTGTCGACTGTGCACAATCGCAGAGACACTGTAACCCATAATCAATCGTAGAGACACTGTACCCTGTACCCAATCATAGAGACATAGTACCCCGTACCCAGTCACAGGGACACTAGAGCGTACACAATCACAGAGACACTGTACCCACTACCCAATCACAGAGACACCGTACGCTGTACCCAATCACAGAGACACTGTACCCGCTACCCAATCACAGAGACACCGTACGCTGTACCCAATCACAGAGACACTGTACCCGCTACTCAATCACAGAGACACCATATGCTGTACCCAATCACATAGATACTGTACCCCATGCCCAATCACAATGACACTGTAGCCCGGCCCCAATCACAGAGACACAGTACGCTGTACCCAATCACAGAGACACTGTACCCCATGCACAAACACAGAGACACTGTAGCCCGGCCCCAATCACAGAGACACCGTACGCTGTACCCAATCACAGAGACACTGTACCCGCTACTCAATCACAGAGACACCGTATGCTGTACCCAATCACATAGATACTGTACCCCATGCCCAATCACAATGACACTGTAGCCCGGCCCCAATCACAGAGACACAGTACGCTGTACCCAATCACAGAGACACTGTACCCCATGCACAAACACAGAGACACTGTAGCCCGGCCCCAATCACAGAGACACCGTACGCTGTACCCAATCACAGAGACACTGTACCCGCTACTCAATCACAGAGACACCGTATGCTGTACCCAATCACATAGATACTGTACCCCATGCCCAATCACAATGACACTGTAGCCCGGCCCCAATCACAGAGACACAGTACGCTGTACCCAATCACAGAGACACTGTACCCCATGCACAATCACAGAGACACTGTAGCCCGGCCCCAATCACAGAGACACAGTACGCTGTACCCAATCACAGAGACACGGTACCCCATGCCCAATCACAGAGACACTGTAGCCCATTCCCAAACACAGAGACACGATACCCTGTAACGAATCACAGAGACACTGTACCCCGCAGCCAATCACAGAGACACGGTACACAGTACCAAATTACAGAGACACTGTACCCCATACCCAATCATAGAAACGCTGTACCCCTTAACCAATCACAGAGACACTCTACCCCATACCCAATTACAGAGAGACAGTACCCCGAACCCAATCAAAGAGACACGGCACACCGTTGCCAATCACAGAGACACTGTAACCCGTACTCAATCACATAGACACTGTGGCCTTACCCAATCACAGAGACACTGTACGCTGTACCCAATCGCAGAGACACTGTACCCGAACCCAATCACAGGGACACTGTACCCGAACCCAATCACAGGGACACTGTACCCCGTACTCAATCACAGAGACATGGTACCCCATAAACAATTAAAGAGACACTGTACCCCGTACCCAATAACAGAGACACTGTACATCGTACACAACCATAGAGATACTGTACCCCGTACCCAATAACAGAGACACTGTACATCGTGCACAACCATAGAGATACTGTACCCTGTACCCAATCATGGAGACACTGTACACCGTACCCAATCACAGAGACACTGTAGCCCGGCCCCAATCACAGAGACACTGTACGCCGTACTCAATCAGAGACACTGTACCCCATACACAACCATAGAGACACTGTACCCTGTACCCAACCATAGAGACACTGTACCCTGTACCCAATCATGGAGACACTGTACACAGCACCCAATCACAGAGGCACTGTCGACCGTGCACAATCACAGAGACACTGTAACCCATAATCAATCGTAGAGACACTGTACCCTGTACCCAATCATAGAGACATAGTACCCCGTACCCAGTCACAAGAACACTAGAGCGTACACAATCACAGAGACACTGTACCCGCTACACAATCACAGAGACACTGTAACCCACACCCAATCACAGAGACACTGTAACCCACACCCAATCACAGAGACACCGTATGCTGTACCCAATCACAGAGACACTGTACCCCATGCCCAATCACAATGACACTGTAGCCCGGCCCCAATCACAGAGACACCGTATGCTGTACCCAATCACAGAGACACTGTACCCCATGCTCAATCACAATGACACTGTAGCCCGGCCCCAATCACAGAGACACTGTACCCCGTACCCAATTTCAGAGACACGGTACCCTGTTCCCAAACACACAGACACTGTACCCTGTTCCCAATCACAGAGACACTGTACCCCATACCCAATCACAGAGACACTGTCCCCCTTAACCAATCATAGAAACGCTGTACCCCTTAACCAATCACAGAGACACTCTACCCCATACCCAATTACAGAGAGACAGTACCCCGAACCCAATCAAAGAGACACGGCACACCGTATACAATCACAGAGACACTGTACCCTGTACTCAATCACATAGACACTGTGGCCTTACCCAATCGCAGAAACACTGTACGCTGTACCCAATCACAGAGACACTGTACCCTGTACCCAATCACAGAGACACTGTACCCTGTACCCAATCACAGAGACACTGTACGCTGTACCCAATCACAGAGACACTGTAACCCGTACTCAAACACATAGACACTGTGCCCTTACCCAATCACAGAGACACTGTACCCGTACCCAATCACAGGGACACTGTACCCGTACCCAATCACAGGGACACTGTACCCGTACCCAATCACAGGGACACTGTACCCCATAAACAATTAAAGAGACATTATACCCCGTACCCAATAACAGAGACACTGTACATCGTACACAATCATAGAGATACTGTACCCTGTACCCAATCATGGAGACACTGTACACCATAGCCAATCACAGGGACACGGTGCCCGGTAACCAATCACAGAGACACTGTAACCCGTAATCAATCACAGAGACACAGTACCCTGTACCCAATCACAAAGACATGGTACACCATACAGAATTAAAGAGACACTATACCCCATACCCAATAACAGAGACACTGTACCCCGTACACAATCAAAGAGACACTGTACCCAACCATGGGGACACTGTACACTGTACCCAATTACAGAGGCACTGTAGACCGTGCACAATCACAGAGACACTGTACCCGGTGCCCAACCACAGAGACACGGTACACAGTACCCAATTACGGAGAGACAGTATCCCGTGCCAAATCACAGAGACATGGCACACCGGAGCCAATCACAGAGACACAGTACGTCGTACCCAATCACAGAGACACTGTACCCGTACGCAATCACAGAGACACTGGACCCATACCCAATCACAGAGACACTGGACCCGTACGCAATCACAGAGACACTGTACCCGTACGCAATCACAGAGACACTGTACCCGTACGCAATCACAGAGACACTGTACCCGTACGCAATCACAGAGGCACTGGACCCGTACACAATCACAGAGACACTGGACCCATACACAATCACAGGGACACTGGACCCGTACGCAATCACAGAGACACTGGACCCATACCCAATCACAGAGGCACTGCACCCCATACCCAATCACAGAGACACTGGACCCATACACAATCACAGAGACACTGCACCCCATACCCAATCACAGAGACACTGGACCCGTACACAATCACAGAGACACTGGACCCATACACAATCACAGGGACACTGGACCCGTACGCAATCACAGAGACACTGGACCCATACCCAATCACAGATTCACTGCACCCCATACCCAATCACAGAGACACTGGACCCATACACAATCACAGAGACACTGCACCCCATACCCAATCACAGAGACACTGGACCCATACACAATCACAGAGACACTGCACCCCATACCCAATCACAGAGACACTGGACCCATACACAATCACAGAGACACTGCACCCCATACCCAATCACAGAGACACTGGACCCATACCCAATCACAGAGACACTGTACCCGTACCCAATCCCAGAGACACCATACTGCGTAATCACTCACAGAGACACTGTAACCCGTAGCCAATCACAGAATCGCTGTACCCCGTACCCAATCCCAGAGACACTGTACCCCGTACCCAATCCCAGAGACACTGTACCCCGTACCCAATCCCAGAGACACTGTACCCTGTACCCAATCACAGAGACACTGTACCCCGTACCCAATCACAGAGACACTGTACCCGTACCCAATCACAGAGACACTGTACCCGCACCCAATCACACAGACACTGTACCCGTACCCAATCCCAGAGACACCATACCGCGTAATCACTCACAGAGACACTGTAACCCGTAGCCAATCACAGAATCGCTGTACCCCGTACCCAATCACAGAGACACTGTACCCGTACCCAATCACAGAGACACTGTACCCGTACCCAATCACACAGACACTGTACCCGTACCCAATCCCAGAGACACCATACCGCGTAATCACTCACAGAGACACTGTAACCCGTAGCCAATCACAGAATCGCTGTACCCCGTACCCAATCCCAGAGACACTGTACCCCGTACACAATCACAGAGACACTGTACCCCGTACATAATCACAGAGACACTGTACCCCGTACACAATCATAGAGACACTGTACCCTGTACCCAACCATGGAGACACAGTACCCCGAACCCAATCACAGAGATGTGGCACACAGTACCCAATCACAGAGACACCGTACCCCATACAAATCATAGAAACACTGTACCCCTTATCCAATCACAGGGACAGTCTACCCCATAGCCATTCACAGAGCCACTGTAGCCTGTAACGAATCACAGAGGCACAGTACCCTGTACTCAATCACAGAGACACTGTACCCCATTCCCTGTCACAGGAATACTGTAATCCAGCCCCAGCCACAGGGACACTGTACCCCATTCACAGTCACAGAGACAATGTACCCCATTCCCAGTCACAGGGACACTTTACCCCATTCTCAGTCACAGGGACACTGTACCCCATTCTCAGTCACAGAGACACTGTACCCCAGCCCCCGCCACAGGGACACTGTACCCCATTCACAGTGACAGAGATTTTGTAACCCATTCCCTTTCACAGGGACACTGTACCCCATTGTCAGTCACAGAGACACTGTACCCCATTCGCAGTCACAGGGACACTGTACCCCATTCACAGTCACAGGGACACTGTACCCCATTCCCAATCATGGAGACACTGTACCCCATTCCCATTCACATATACACTGTACCCCATTCCCAGTCACAGAGACACTGTACCCCATTCCCAGTCACAGAGACACTTTACCTCATTCCCAGTCACAGAGGCACTGTACCACATTCACAGTGACAGGGATACTGTACCACATTCCCAGTGACAGGGATACTGTACCACAATCCCAATCACATAGGTACTGTCCCAGCTTCCCACTCACAAGGACACTGTACCCCATTCTCAATCAAAGAGACACTGTACCCCATTACCAGTCACGGAAACACTGTACCCCATTCCCAGTCACGGAAACACTGTACCCCAGTCCCAGTCACAGAGACAATGTACCCCATTCTCAATCATAGCGACACTGTACCCCATTCCCAGTCACGGAAACACTGTACCCCATTCCCAGTCACGGAAACACTGTACCCCAGTCCCAGTCACAGAGAAACTTTCCCCATTCCCAGTCACAGAGACACTGTACCCCATTTCCAGTCACAGAAACACTTTACCCCTTTCCCATTCACATATACACTGTACCCCATCCCCAGTGACAGAGACACTGTTCCCCATTCCCAGTGACAGAGACACTGTACCCCATTCCCAGTCACGGAAACACTGTACCCCAGTCCCAGTCACAGAGACACTTTCCCCATTCCCAGTCACAGAGACACTGTACCCCATTTCCAGTCACAGAAACACTGTACCCCTTTCCCATTCACATATACACCGTACCCCATCCCCAGTGACAGAGACACTGTTCCCCATTCCCAGTGACAGAGACACTGTTCCCCATTCCTAATCACAGAGACACTGTGCACCATTCCCAGTGACAGAGCCATTGTACCCCATTCCCAGTGACAGAGACACTGTACCCCATTCCCAGTGACAGAGACACTGTACCCCATTCCTAATCACAGAGACACTGTACCCCATTCCCAGTCACAGAGACACTGTACCCCATTCCCAGTCACGGAGACACTGTACCCTGGCCTGTGTCACAGGTACATTGTACCCCAGTGCAGTCACAGGGACACTGTACACCATTCCCTGTCACAGTGACACTGTATCCCATTTCCAATCCCAAAAACACTGTACCGCAGTCCCAGTCACAGAGACATTGTACCCCTTTCGCAGTCACAGCGACACTGTACCCCACTCCCAATCAAAGAGACACTGTACCCAATTCCCAGTTACATGGACACTGTACCCCACTCCCAATCACAGAGACACTGTACCCCATTCCCAGTTACATGGACACTGTACCCCACTCCCAATCACAGAGACACTGTACCCCATTCCCAGTTACATGGACACTGTACCCCATTCACACTCACAGACAGTACCCTGTAACCAATCATACAGATACGGTACACAGTACCCAATTACAGAGAGACAGTACCCTGTACCGCATCACAGAGACACTCTAACCCATACCCAATCACAGAGACACTCTACCCCATACCCAATTACAGGGACACAGTACCCCATTCCCTGTCACAGGTACACTGTACACCAGTCCCAGCCACATGGACACTGTACCCCATTCCCAGTCACAGGGACACTGTACCCCATTCCCATTCACAGGGACACTGTACCCCAATCCCAATCACAGGAACACTGTACCACATTGCCAGTCACAGGGACACTGTACCCCATTGCCAGTCACAGGGACACAGTACCCCATTCCCAGATCCATGGACACTGTACCCCATTCCCAGTCACAGGGACACTGTACCCCATTCCCATTCACAGGGACACTGTACCCCATTCCCAGTCACAGAGACACTGTACCCCAAACCCAATCACAGGAACACTGTACCACATTGCCAGTCACAGGGACACTGTACCCCATTCCCAGTCACAGGGACACTGTACCCCATTCCCATTCACAGAGACACTGTACCCGATGCCGAGTTTCATTGACACTGTACCCCATTCTCAGATCCATGGACACTGTACCCCATTCCGTCACAGGGACTCTTTACCCCATTCCCATTTACAGAGACACTGTACCCCCACCACCACCCCCCACCCCCCCCCACCCCCCGCTCCCCCAGCCCACCACAGGGCCGTCTGTCACGTGTTTCTATGGTTGTGCTTTAACAGAGCGCTAACCCTGACCTGCAATAAACTCGTTCCACTATCTTATCTTTATGACACTTGGCATCTTCTCTGGTCATTAACACGATCATTAATATTCCCCCTATCTTGTGACCATAACAACTTTGTCCCCATTCCCAGTCACAGAGACAATGCACCACATTCCCAGTCACAGAGAAACTTTACCCCAATCCCAGTCACAGAGACACTGTACCCCAATCCCAGTCACAGGGACACTGTACCCCATTCCCAGTCACAGAGACACTTTACCCCAATCCCAGTCACAGAGACAATTTACCCCAATCCCAGTCACAGAGACACTGAACCCCAATCCCAGTCACAGGGACACTGTTCCCCATTCCCAGTCACAGAGACACTTTACCCCATTCCCAGTCACAGGGACACTGTACCCCAGTCCCAGTCACAGAGACAATGCACCACATTCCCAGTCACAGAGACACTGTACCCCAATCCCAGTCACAGAGACACTTTACCCCAATCCCAGTCACAGAGACACTGTACCCCATTCCCAGTCACAGAGAAACTGTACCCAATTCCCTGTCACAGGTACACTGTACCCCATTCCCATTCACAGGGACACTGTACCCCATTCCCGTTCACAGGGATACTGTACCCCAGTCCCAGTCACAGAGACACTGTACCCTATTCCCAGTCACAGGAACACTGCAGCCAGTTCCCAGTCACAGTGACACTGTACCCCATTCCCAGTCACAGGGACACTGTACGCCATTCCCAATCATAGAGACACTTTCCCCATTCCTATTCACAGAGACACTGTACCCCATCCTCAGTCACGGAGACACTGTACCCCATTCCCAGTCACAGGGACACTGTACCCCCATCCTCAGCCACAGAGACACTGTACCCCATTCCGAGTCACAGAGGCACTGTACCCCATTCCCAGTCACAGAGACACTGTACCACATTCCCAGTAACCGGGACACTGTACCTCATTCCCAGTCACAGCGACATTGTACTCCAGTCCCAGTCACAAGAACACTGTACCCCATTCCCAGTCATAGAGACACTTTCCCCATTCCCAGTCATAGAGACACTTTCCCCATTCGCATTCACAGAGACACTGTACCCCATTCCCAGTCACAGGGACACTGTACCCCATCCTCAGTCAAAGAGACACTGTACCCCATTCCCAGTCACAGAGACACTGTACCCAATTCTCAGTCACAGAGACAATGCACCCCAGCCCTAGTCAGAGGGACACTGTACCCCATTCCCAGTCACAGAGACACTGTACCCCATTCCCAGTCACAGGGAAACTGCTCCATTCCCTGTCACAGGGAGACTGTACCCCATTCCCAGTCTCAGAGACACTGTACCCCATTCCCAGTCACAGGGAAACTGTGCTCCATTCCCAGTCACAGAGTCACTGTACCCCAATCCAGGTCACAGAGACACAGTACCCCATTGCCTGTCACAGGGACGTTGTATCCCAGTCCGAGTCACAGAGTTTAATTGACACAGTACCCCATTCTCAGATCCATGGACACTGTACCCCATTCCCAGTCACAGGGACTCTTTACACCATTCCCATTCGCAGAGACACTGTACCCCATTCCCAGTCACAGAGACACTGTACCCCATTCCCATTCACAGGGACACTGTACCCCATTCCCAGTCACAGGGACACTGTACCCCATTCCCAGTCACAGGGACACTGTACCCCATTCCCAGTCACAGAGACACTGTACCCCATTCCCATTCACAGGGACACTGTACCCCATTCCCAGTCACAGAGACACTGTACCCCAATCCCAATCACAGGAACACT
Organism: Cetorhinus maximus; assembly: GCF_964194155.1. NCBI lineage: Eukaryota > Metazoa > Chordata > Chondrichthyes > Lamniformes > Cetorhinidae > Cetorhinus > Cetorhinus maximus. The sequence continues at coordinate 42,043 of NW_027596890.1, forward strand.
GTACCACATTGCCAGTCACAGGGACACTGTACCCCATTGCCAGTCACAGGGACACTGTACCCCATTCCCAGTCACAGAGACACTGTACCCGATGCCGAGTTTCATTGACACTGTACCCCATTCCGTCACAGGGACTCTTTACCCCATTCCCATTTACAGAGACATTGTACCCCCACCACCACCACCCCACCCCCCCCCCCCCCCCCCCCCACCCCGCTCCCCCAGCCCACCACAGGGCCGTCTGTCACATGTTTCTATGGTTGTGCTTTCACAGAGCGCTAACCCTGACCTGCAATAAACTCGTTCCACTATCTTATCTTTATGACACTTGGCATCTTCTCTGGTCATTAACACGATCATTAATATTCCCCCTATCTTGTGACCATAACAACTTTGTCCCCATTCCCAGTCACAGAGACAATGCACCACATTCCCAGTCACAGAGAAACTTTACCCCAATCCCAGTCACAAACTTTACCCCAATCCCAGTCACAGAGACAATGCACCCCAATCCCAGTCACAGAGACACTTTACCCCAATCCCAGTCACAGAGACACTTTACCCCAATCCCAGTCACAGAGACACTTTACCCCAATCCCAGTCACAGAGACACTTTACCCCAATCCCAGTCACAGAGACACTGTACCCCATTCCCAGTCACAGAGACACTGTACACGATGCCGAGTTTCATTGACACTGTACACAATTCTCAGATCCATGGACACTGTACCCCATTCCCATTCACAGAGACAGAGTACCCATTTCCCTGTCACAGGTACACTGTACCCCATTCCCATTCATAGGGACACTGTACCCCATTCCCATTCACAGGGATACTCTACCCCAGTCCAAGTCACAGAGACACTGTACCCCATTCCCAGTCATAGAGACACTTTCCCCATTCCCAGTCATAGAGACACTTTCCCCATTCCCAGTCATAGAGACACTTTCCCCATTCGCATTCACAGAGACACTGTACCCCATTCCCTGTCACAGAGACACTGTACCCAATTCCCAGTCACAGAGACACTGTACTCCATTCCCAGTCACAGGGACACTGTACCCCATTCCCAGTCACTGAGACACTATCCCCCATTCCCATTCACATATACACTGTACCCCATTCCCAGTCACAGAGACACTGTACCCCATTCCCAGTCACAGAGACACTTTACCTCATTCCCAGTCACAGAGGCACTGTACCACATTCACAGTGACAGGGATACTGTACCACATTCCCAGTGACAGGGATACTGTACCACAATCCCAATCACATAGGTACTGTCCCAGCTTCCCACTCACAAGGACACTGTACCCCATTCTCAATCAAAGAGACACTGTACCCCATTACCAGTCACGGAAACACTGTACCCCATTCCCAGTCACGGAAACACTGTACCCCAGTCCCAGTCACAGAGACAATGTACCCCATTCTCAATCACAGCGACACTGTACCCCATTCCCAGTCACGGAAACACTGTACCCCATTCCCAGTCACGGAAACACTGTACCCCAGTCCCAGTCACAGAGAAACTTTCCCCATTCCCAGTCACAGAGACACTGTACCCCATTTCCAGTCACAGAAACACTGTACCCCTTTCCCATTCACATATACACTGTACCCCATCCCCAGTGACAGAGACACTGTTCCCCATTCCCAGTGACAGAGACACTGTACCCCATTCCCAGTCACGGAAACACTGTACCCCAGTCCCAGTCACAGAGACACTTTCCCCATTCCCAGTCACAGAGACACTGTACCCCATTTCCAGTCACAGAAACACTGTACCCCTTTCCCATTCACATATACACCGTACCCCATCCCCAGTGACAGAGACACTGTTCCCCATTCCCAGTGACAGAGACACTGTTCCCCATTCCTAATCACAGAGACACTGTGCACCATTCCCAGTGACAGAGCCATTGTACCCCATTCCCAGTGACAGAGACACTGTACCCCATTCCCAGTGACAGAGACACTGTACCCCATTCCTAATCACAGAGACACTGTACCCCATTCCCAGTCACAGAGACACTGTACCCCATTCCCAGTCACGGAGACACTGTACCCTGGCCTGTGTCACAGGTACATTGTACCCCAGTGCAGTCACAGGGACACTGTACACCATTCCCTGTCACAGTGACACTGTATCCCATTTCCAATCCCAAAAACACTGTACCGCAGTCCCAGTCACAGAGACATTGTACCCCTTTCGCAGTCACAGCGACACTGTACTCCACTCCCAATCAAAGAGACACTGTACCCAATTCCCAGTTACATGGACACTGTACCCCACTCCCAATCACAGAGACACTGTACCCCATTCCCAGTTACATGGACACTGTACCCCACTCCCAATCACAGAGACACTGTACCCCATTCCGAGTCACAGAGACACTGTACCCCATTCCCAGTCACAGAGACACTGTACCACATTCCCAGTAACAGGGACACTGTACCTCATTCCCAGTCACAGCGACATTGTACTCCAGTCCCAGTCACAAGAACACTGTACCCCATTCCCAGTCATAGAGACACTTTCCCCATTCCCAGTCATAGAGACACTTTCCCCATTCGCATTCACAGAGACACTGTACCCCATTCCCAGTCACAGGGACACTGTACCCCATCCTCAGTCAAAGAGACACTGTACCCCATTCCCATTCACAGAGACACTGTACCCAATTCTCAGTCACAGAGACAATGCACCCCAGCCCTAGTCAGAGGGACACTGTACCCCATTCCCAGTCACAGAGACACCGTACCCGATTCCCAGTCACAGACACACTGTACCCCATTCCCAGTCACAGAGACACTGTACCCCATTCCCAGTCACAGGGAAACTGCTCCATTCCCTGTCACAGAGACACTGTACTCCATTCCCAGTTACAGGGAAACTGTACCCCAGCCCTAGTCACAGGGACACTGTACCCCATTCCCAGTCACCGAGACACTGTACCCCATTCCCAGTCACAGGGAAACTGTGCTCCATTCCCAGTCACAGAGTCACTGTTCCCCAATCCAGGTCACAGAGACACAGTACCCCATTGCCAGTCACAGGGACGTTGTATCCCGGTCCCAGTCACAGAGACATTGTACCCGATGCAGAGTTTAATTGACACTGTACCCCATTCTCAGATCCATGGACACTGTACCCCATTCCCAGTCACAGGAACACAGTATCCTATTCCCTGTCACAGAGACACTGTACCCCATTCCCAGTCACAGAGACACTGTACCCCATTCCCAATCACAGGGACACTGTACCCCATCCCCTGTCACAGGGACACTGTACCCCATTCCCTGTCATAGGGACACTGTACCCCATTCCCATTCACAGGGACACTTTACCCCATTCCCTGTCACAGGGACACTGTACCCCATTCCCTGTCACAGGGACACTGTACCCCATTCCCTGTCACAGGGACTCTTTACCCCATTCCCTGTCACAGGCACACTGTACCCCATTCCCAGTCACAGAGACACTGTACCCCATTCCCAGTCACAGGCACACTGTACCCCATTCCCATTCACAGGGACACTGTACCCCATTCCCAGTCACAGGGACACTGTACCCCATTCCCATTCACAGGGACACTGTACCCCATTCCCAGTCATAGAGACACTGCACCCCAATCCCAGTCACAGAGACACTGTACCCCAATCCCAGTCACAGAGACACTGTACCCCAATCCCAGTCACAGAGACACTGTACCCCAATCCCAGTCACAGGGACACTGTACCCCATTCCAGGTCACAGAGACACTGTACCCCATTCCCAGTCACAGGGACACTGTACCCCATTCCCAGTCACAGGAACACTGTACCCCAGTCCCAGTCACATGGACACTGTACCCCATTCCCAGTCACAGGGACACTGTACCCCAGTCCCAGTCACATGGACACTGTACCCCATTCCCAGTCACAGGGACGCTGTACCCCATTCCCATTCACAGGGACACTGTACCCCATTCCCATTCACAGAGACACTGTACCCCATTCCCATTCACAGGGACACTGTACCCCATTCCCAGTCACGGGGACACTGTACCCCATTCCCAGTCACAGAGACACTGTGCCCCATTCCCAGTCACAGAGACACTGTACCCCATTCTCAGATCCATGGACACTGTACCCCATTCCCAGTCACAGGGACTCTTTACACCATTCCCATTCGCAGAGACACTGTACCCCATTCCCAGTCACAGAGACACTGTACCCCATTCCCATTCACAGGGACACTGTACCCCATTCCCAGTCACAGGGACACTGTACCCCATTCCCAGTCACAGGGACACTGTACCCCAATCCCAGTCACAGAGACACTGTACCCCATTCCCATTCACAGGGACACTGTACCCCATTCCCAGTCACAGAGACACTGCACCCCAATCCCAATCACAGGAACACTGTACCACATTGCCAGTCACAGGGACACTGTACCCCATTGCCAGTCACAGGGACACTGTACCCCATTCCCAGTCACAGAGACACTGTACCCGATGCCGAGTTTCATTGACACTGTACCCCATTCTCAGATCCATGGACACTGTACCCCATTCCGTCACAGGGACTCTTTACCCCATTCCCATTTACAGAGACATTGTACCCCCACCACCACCCCCCACCCCCCCCCACCCCCCCCACCCCGCTCCCCCAGCCCACCACAGGGCCGTCTGTCACATGTTTCTATGGTTGTGCTTTCACAGAGCGCTAACCCTGACCTGCAATAAACTCGTTCCACTATCTTATCTTTATGACACTTGGCATCTTCTCTGGTCATTAACACGATCATTAATATTCCCCCTATCTTGTGACCATAACAACTTTGTCCCCATTCCCAGTCACAGAGACAATGCACCACATTCCCAGTCACAGAGAAACTTTACCCCAATCCCAGTCACAGAGACAATGCACCACATTCCCAGTCACAGAGACACTGTACCCCAATCCCAGTCACAGAGACACTTTACCCCAATCCCAGTCACAGAGACACTTTACCCCAATCCCAGTCACAGAGACACTTTACCCCAATCCCAGTCACAGAGACACTGTACCCCATTCCCAGTCACAGAGACACTGTACACGATGCCGAGTTTCATTGACACTGTACACAATTCTCAGATCCATGGACACTGTACCCCATTCCCATTCACAGAGACAGAGTACCCATTTCCCTGTCACAGGTACACTGTACCCCATTCCCATTCATAGGGACACTGTACCCCATTACCATTCACAGGGATACTCTACCCCAGTCCAGGTCACAGAGACACTGTACCCTATTCCCAGTCACAGGAGCACTGCAGCCAGTTCCCAGTCACAGGGAGACTGTACCCCAGCCCCAGTCACAGTGACACTGTACCCCATTCCCAGTCATAGAGACACTTTCCCCATTCCCAGTCATAGAGACACTTTCCCCATTCGCATTCACAGAGACACTGCACCCCATTCCCTGTCACAGAGACACTGTACCCAATTCCCAGTCACAGAGACACTGTACTCCATTCCCAGTCACAGGGACACTGTACCCCATTCCCAGTCACTGAGACACTATCCCCCATTCCCAGTCACCTAGACACTGTACCCCATTCCCATTCACAGAGACACTGTACCCCATTCCCAATCACAGGGACACTGTACCCCATTCCCAGTCACAGAGACACAGTAGCCCATTCCCAGTCACTGAGACACTATACCCCATTCCCAGTCACCTAGACACTGTACCCCATTCCCAATCACAGGGACACTGTAACCCATTCCCAGTCACAGAGACACAGTAGCCCATTCCCAGTCACTGAGACACTATACCCCATTCCCAGTCACCTAGACACTGTACCCCATTCACATTCACAGAGACACTGTACTCCATTCCCAGTCACAGAGACACTGTACCCCATTCCCAGTCACAGGGATACTGTATCCCATTCCCAGTCACAGGGACACTGTACCCCTTTCCCAGTCACAGGGATACTGTATCCCATTTCCAGTCACAGAGACACTATACCCCATTCCCAATCACAGGGACACTGTACCCCATTCCCAGTCACAGGGACACCGTAGCCCATTCCCAGTCACTGGGACACTATACCCCAATACCAGTCACAGAGACACTGTACCCCATTCCCAGTCACAGAGACACTATACCCCATTCCCAGTCACCTAGATGCTGTACCCCATTCCCATTCACAGAGACACTGTACCCCATTCCCAGTCACAGAGACACTGTACCCCATTCCCAGTCACAGAGACACTCTACCCCATTCTCATTCACAGGGATACTTTATCCCATTCCCAGTCACAGGGACACTGTACCCCTTTCCCAGTCACAGGGATACTGTATCCCATTCCCAGTCACAGGGACACTGTACCCCTTTCCCAGTCTCAGGGATACTGTATCCCATTCACAGTCACAGGGACACTATCACCCATTCCCAATCACAGGGACATTGTACCCCATTCCCAGTCACAGAGACACTGTACCCGATGCCGAGTTTCATTGACACTGTACCTCTTCCCAGTGACATAGACACTGTACCCCAATCCCAGTCACAGAGACACTGTACCCCAATCCCAGTCACAGAGACACTGTACCCCATTCCCAGTCACAGAGACACTGTACCCCATTCTCAGTCACAGGGACATTGTACCCCATTTCCAGTCATATGGACACTGTACCCCATTCCCAGTCACAGAGACACTGTACCCGATGCCGAGTTTCATTGACACTGTACCCCATTCCCAGTCACATAGACACTGTACCCGATGCCGAGCTTCATTGACACTGTACCCCATTCCCAGTCACAGAGACACTGTACTCCATTCCCAGTCACAGGGACACTGTACCCCATTCCCAGTCACAGGGACACTGTACCCCATTCCCAGTGACAGAGACACTGTACCCCATTCCCAGTCACTGAGACACTATACCCCATTCCCAGTCACCTAGACACTGTACACCATTCCCATTCACAGAGACATTGTACCCCATTCCCAGTCACAGAGACACTGTACCCCATTCCCAGTCACAGGGATACTCTATCCCATTCCCAGTCACAGGGGCACTGTACCCCTTTCCCAGTCACAGGGATACTGTATCCCATTCCCAGTCACAGAGACACTGTACCCCATTCCAAATCACAGGGACACTATTCCCCATTGCCAGTCACAGGGACACTGCACCCCATTCCCTGTCACAGGGACACTATAACCCAATACCAGTCACAGAGACACTATACCCCATTCCCAGTCACAGAGACACTATACCCCATTCCCAGTCACCTAGACACTGTACCCCATTCCCATTCACAGAGACACTGTACCCCATTCCCAGTCACCTAGACACTGTACCCCATTCCCATTCACAGAGACACTGTACCCCTTTCCCATTCACAGGGATACTGTATCCCATTCCCAGTCACAGGGACACTGTACCCCTTTCCCAGTCACAGGGATACTGTATCCCATTCCCAGCCACAGGGACACTGTACCCCTTTCCCAGCCACAGGGATACTGTATCCCATTCCCAATCACAGGGACACTGTACCCCATTCCCAGTCACGGAGACACTGTACCCCATTCCCAGTCACAGGGACACTGTACCCCATTCCCAGTCACATAGACACTGTACCCCAATCCCAGTCACAGAGACACTGTACCCCAATCCCAGTCACAGGGACACTGTACCCCATTCCCAGTCACAGAGACACTGCACCCCAATCCCAATCACAGGAACATTGTACCACATTGCCAGTCACAGGGACACTGTACCCCATTGCCAGTCACAGGGACACTGTACCCCATTCCCAGTCACAGAGACACTGTACCCGATGCCGAGTTTCATTGACACTGTACCCCATTCTCAGATCCATGGACACTGTACCCCATTCCGTCACAGGGACTCTTTACCCCATTCCCATTTACAGAGACATTGTACCCCCACCACCACCCCCCACCCCCCCCCCCCCCCCCCCACCCCCCCACCCCGCTCCCCCAGCCCACCACAGGGCCGTCTGTCACATGTTTCTATGGTTGTGCTTTCACAGAGCGCTAACCCTGACCTGCAATAAACTCGTTCCACTATCTTATCTTTATGACACTTGGCATCTTCTCTGGTCATTAACACGATCATTAATATTCCCCCTATCTTGTGACCATAACAACTTTGTCCCCATTCCCAGTCACAGAGACAATGCACCACATTCCCAGTCACAGAGAAACTTTACCCCAATCCCAGTCACAGAGACAATGCACCACATTCCCAGTCACAGAGACACTGTACCCCAATCCCAGTCACAGAGACACTTTACCCCAATCCCAGTCACAGAGACACTTTACCCCAATCCCAGTCACAGAGACACTTTACCCCAATCCCAGTCACAGAGACACTGTACCCCATTCCCAGTCACAGAGACACTGTACCCCATTCCCAGTCACAGAGACACTGTACCCCAATCCCAGTCACAGAGACACTTTACCCCAATCCCAGTCACAGAGACACTTTACCCCAATCCCAGTCACAGAGACACTTTACCCCAATCCCAGTCACAGAGACACTTTACCCCAATCCCAGTCACAGAGACACTTTACCCCAATCCCAGTCACAGAGACACTGTACCCCATTCCCAGTCACAGAGACACTGTACACGATGCCGAGTTTCATTGACACTGTACACAATTCTCAGATCCATGGACACTGTACCCCATTCCCATTCACAGAGACAGAGTACCCATTTCCCTGTCACAGGTACACTGTACCCCATTCCCATTCATAGGGACACTGTACCCCATTCCCATTCATAGGGACACTGTACCCCATTCCCAGTCACAGAGACACAGTAGCCCATTCCCAGTCACAGAGACACTGTACTCCATTCCCAGTCACAGGGACACTGTACCCCATTCCAAAGTCACTGAGACACTATCCCCCATTCCCAGTCACCTAGACACTGTACCCCATTCCCATTCACAGAGACACTGTACCCCATTCCCAGTCACAGGAACACTGTACCCCAGTCCCAGTCACATGGACACTGTACCCCATTCCCAGTCACAGGGACACTGTACCCCATTCCCAGTCACAGGGACGCTGTACCCCATTCCCATTCACAGGGACACTGTACCCCATTCCCATTCACAGAGACACTGTACCCCATTCCCATTCACAGGGACACTGTACCCCATTCCCAGTCACGGGGACACTGTACCCCATTCCCAGTCACAGAGACACTGTGCCCCATTCCCAGTCACAGAGACACTGTACCCCATTCTCAGATCCATGGACACTGTACCCCATTCCCAGTCACAGGGACTCTTTACACCATTCCCATTCGCAGAGACACTGTACCCCATTCCCAGTCACAGAGACACTGTACCCCATTCCCATTCACAGGGACACTGTACCCCATTCCCAGTCACAGGGACACTGTACCCCATTCCCAGTCACAGGGACACTGTACCCCAATCCCAGTCACAGAGACACTGTACCCCATTCCCATTCACAGGGACACTGTACCCCATTCCCAGTCACAGAGACACTGCACCCCAATCCCAATCACAGGAACACTGTACCACATTGCCAGTCACAGGGACACTGTACCCCATTGCCAGTCACAGGGACACTGTACCCCATTCCCAGTCACAGAGACACTGTACCCGATGCCGAGTTTCATTGACACTGTACCCCATTCTCAGATCCATGGACACTGTACCCCATTCCGTCACAGGGACTCTTTACCCCATTCCCATTTACAGAGACATTGTACCCCCACCACCACCCCCCACCCCCCCCCACCCCCCCCACCCCGCTCCCCCAGCCCACCACAGGGCCGTCTGTCACATGTTTCTATGGTTGTGCTTTCACAGAGCGCTAACCCTGACCTGCAATAAACTCGTTCCACTATCTTATCTTTATGACACTTGGCATCTTCTCTGGTCATTAACACGATCATTAATATTCCCCCTATCTTGTGACCATAACAACTTTGTCCCCATTCCCAGTCACAGAGACAATGCACCACATTCCCAGTCACAGAGAAACTTTACCCCAATCCCAGTCACAGAGACAATGCACCACATTCCCAGTCACAGAGACACTGTACCCCAATCCCAGTCACAGAGACACTTTACCCCAATCCCAGTCACAGAGACACTTTACCCCAATCCCAGTCACAGAGACACTTTACCCCAATCCCAGTCACAGAGACACTGTACCCCATTCCCAGTCACAGAGACACTGTACCCCATTCCCAGTCACAGAGACACTGTACCCCAATCCCAGTCACAGAGACACTTTACCCCAATCCCAGTCACAGAGACACTTTACCCCAATCCCAGTCACAGAGACACTTTACCCCAATCCCAGTCACAGAGACACTTTACCCCAATCCCAGTCACAGAGACACTTTACCCCAATCCCAGTCACAGAGACACTGTACCCCATTCCCAGTCACAGAGACACTGTACACGATGCCGAGTTTCATTGACACTGTACACAATTCTCAGATCCATGGACACTGTACCCCATTCCCATTCACAGAGACAGAGTACCCATTTCCCTGTCACAGGTACACTGTACCCCATTCCCATTCATAGGGACACTGTACCCCATTCCCATTCATAGGGACACTGTACCCCATTCCCAGTCACAGAGACACAGTAGCCCATTCCCAGTCACAGAGACACTGTACTCCATTCCCAGTCACAGGGACACTGTACCCCATTCCAAAGTCACTGAGACACTATCCCCCATTCCCAGTCACCTAGACACTGTACCCCATTCCCATTCACAGAGACACTGTACCCCATTCCCAGTCACAGGAACACTGTACCCCAGTCCCAGTCACATGGACACTGTACCCCATTCCCAGTCACAGGGACACTGTACCCCATTCCCAGTCACAGGGACGCTGTACCCCATTCCCATTCACAGGGACACTGTACCCCATTCCCATTCACAGAGACACTGTACCCCATTCCCATTCACAGGGACACTGTACCCCATTCCCAGTCACGGGGACACTGTACCCCATTCCCAGTCACAGAGACACTGTGCCCCATTCCCAGTCACAGAGACACTGTACCCCATTCTCAGATCCATGGACACTGTACCCCATTCCCAGTCACAGGGACTCTTTACACCATTCCCATTCGCAGAGACACTGTACCCCATTCCCAGTCACAGAGACACTGTACCCCATTCCCATTCACAGGGACACTGTACCCCATTCCCAGTCACAGGGACACTGTACCCCATTCCCAGTCACAGGGACACTGTACCCCAATCCCAGTCACAGAGACACTGTACCCCATTCCCATTCACAGGGACACTGTACCCCATTCCCAGTCACAGAGACACTGCACCCCAATCCCAATCACAGGAACACTGTACCACATTGCCAGTCACAGGGACACTGTACCCCATTGCCAGTCACAGGGACACTGTACCCCATTCCCAGTCACAGAGACACTGTACCCGATGCCGAGTTTCATTGACACTGTACCCCATTCTCAGATCCATGGACACTGTACCCCATTCCGTCACAGGGACTCTTTACCCCATTCCCATTTACAGAGACATTGTACCCCCACCACCACCCCCCACCCCCCCCCACCCCCCCCACCCCGCTCCCCCAGCCCACCACAGGGCCGTCTGTCACATGTTTCTATGGTTGTGCTTTCACAGAGCGCTAACCCTGACCTGCAATAAACTCGTTCCACTATCTTATCTTTATGACACTTGGCATCTTCTCTGGTCATTAACACGATCATTAATATTCCCCCTATCTTGTGACCATAACAACTTTGTCCCCATTCCCAGTCACAGAGACAATGCACCACATTCCCAGTCACAGAGAAACTTTACCCCAATCCCAGTCACAGAGACAATGCACCACATTCCCAGTCACAGAGACACTGTACCCCAATCCCAGTCACAGAGACACTTTACCCCAATCCCAGTCACAGAGACACTTTACCCCAATCCCAGTCACAGAGACACTTTACCCCAATCCCAGTCACAGAGACACTGTACCCCATTCCCAGTCACAGAGACACTGTACACGATGCCGAGTTTCATTGACACTGTACACAATTCTCAGATCCATGGACACTGTACCCCATTCCCATTCACAGAGACAGAGTACCCATTTCCCTGTCACAGGTACACTGTACCCCATTCCCATTCATAGGGACACTGTACCCCATTACCATTCACAGGGATACTCTACCCCAGTCCAGGTCACAGAGACACTGTACCCTATTCCCAGTCACAGGAGCACTGCAGCCAGTTCCCAGTCACAGGGAGACTGTACCCCAGCCCCAGTCACAGTGACACTGTACCCCATTCCCAGTCATAGAGACACTTTCCCCATTCCCAGTCATAGAGACACTTTCCCCATTCGCATTCACAGAGACACTGCACCCCATTCCCTGTCACAGAGACACTGTACCCAATTCCCAGTCACAGAGACACTGTACTCCATTCCCAGTCACAGGGACACTGTACCCCATTCCCAGTCACTGAGACACTATCCCCCATTCCCAGTCACCTAGACACTGTACCCCATTCCCATTCACAGAGACACTGTACCCCATTCCCAATCACAGGGACACTGTACCCCATTCCCAGTCACAGAGACACAGTAGCCCATTCCCAGTCACTGAGACACTATACCCCATTCCCAGTCACCTAGACACTGTACCCCATTCCCAATCACAGGGACACTGTAACCCATTCCCAGTCACAGAGACACAGTAGCCCATTCCCAGTCACTGAGACACTATACCCCATTCCCAGTCACCTAGACACTGTACCCCATTCACATTCACAGAGACACTGTACTCCATTCCCAGTCACAGAGACACTGTACCCCATTCCCAGTCACAGGGATACTGTATCCCATTCCCAGTCACAGGGACACTGTACCCCTTTCCCAGTCACAGGGATACTGTATCCCATTTCCAGTCACAGAGACACTATACCCCATTCCCAATCACAGGGACACTGTACCCCATTCCCAGTCACAGGGACACCGTAGCCCATTCCCAGTCACTGGGACACTATACCCCAATACCAGTCACAGAGACACTGTACCCCATTCCCAGTCACAGAGACACTATACCCCATTCCCAGTCACCTAGATGCTGTACCCCATTCCCATTCACAGAGACACTGTACCCCATTCCCAGTCACAGAGACACTGTACCCCATTCCCAGTCACAGAGACACTCTACCCCATTCTCATTCACAGGGATACTTTATCCCATTCCCAGTCACAGGGACACTGTACCCCTTTCCCAGTCACAGGGATACTGTATCCCATTCCCAGTCACAGGGACACTGTACCCCTTTCCCAGTCTCAGGGATACTGTATCCCATTCACAGTCACAGGGACACTATCACCCATTCCCAATCACAGGGACATTGTACCCCATTCCCAGTCACAGAGACACTGTACCCGATGCCGAGTTTCATTGACACTGTACCTCTTCCCAGTGACATAGACACTGTACCCCAATCCCAGTCACAGAGACACTGTACCCCAATCCCAGTCACAGAGACACTGTACCCCATTCCCAGTCACAGAGACACTGTACCCCATTCTCAGTCACAGGGACATTGTACCCCATTTCCAGTCATATGGACACTGTACCCCATTCCCAGTCACAGAGACACTGTACCCGATGCCGAGTTTCATTGACACTGTACCCCATTCCCAGTCACATAGACACTGTACCCGATGCCGAGCTTCATTGACACTGTACCCCATTCCCAGTCACAGAGACACTGTACTCCATTCCCAGTCACAGGGACACTGTACCCCATTCCCAGTCACAGGGACACTGTACCCCATTCCCAGTGACAGAGACACTGTACCCCATTCCCAGTCACTGAGACACTATACCCCATTCCCAGTCATCTAGACACTGTACACCATTCCCATTCACAGAGACATTGTACCCCATTCCCAGTCACAGAGACACTGTACCCCATTCCCAGTCACAGGGATACTCTATCCCATTCCCAGTCACAGGGGCACTGTACCCCTTTCCCAGTCACAGGGATACTGTATCCCATTCCCAGTCACAGAGACACTGTACCCCATTCCAAATCACAGGGACACTATTCCCCATTGCCAGTCACAGGGACACTGCACCCCATTCCCTGTCACAGGGACACTATAACCCAATACCAGTCACAGAGACACTATACCCCATTCCCAGTCACAGAGACACTATACCCCATTCCCAGTCACCTAGACACTGTACCCCATTCCCATTCACAGAGACACTGTACCCCATTCCCAGTCACCTAGACACTGTACCCCATTCCCATTCACAGAGACACTGTACCCCTTTCCCATTCACAGGGATACTGTATCCCATTCCCAGTCACAGGGACACTGTACCCCTTTCCCAGTCACAGGGATACTGTATCCCATTCCCAGCCACAGGGACACTGTACCCCTTTCCCAGCCACAGGGATACTGTATCCCATTCCCAATCACAGGGACACTGTACCCCATTCCCAGTCACGGAGACACTGTACCCCATTCCCAGTCACAGGGACACTGTACCCCATTCCCAGTCACATAGACACTGTACCCCAATCCCAGTCACAGAGACACTGTACCCCAATCCCAGTCACAGGGACACTGTACCCCATTCCCATTCACAGAGACACTGCACCCCAATCCCAATCACAGGAACATTGTACCCCATTCCCATTCACAGAGACACTGTACCCCTTTCCCATTCACAGGGATACTGTATCCCATTCCCAGTCACAGGGACACTGTACCCCTTTCCCAGTCACAGGGATACTGTATCCCATTCCCAGCCACAGGGACACTGTACCCCTTTCCCAGCCACAGGGATACTGTATCCCATTCCCAATCACAGGGACACTGTACCCCATTCCCAGTCACGGAGACACTGTACCCCATTCCCAGTCACAGGGACACTGTACCCCATTCCCAGTCACATAGACACTGTACCCCAATCCCAGTCACAGGGACACTGTACCCCATTGCCAGTCACAGGGACACTGTACCCCATTCCCAGTCACAGAGACACTGTACCCGATGCCGAGTTTCATTGACACTGTACCCCATTCTCAGATCCATGGACACTGTACCCCATTCCGTCACAGGGACTCTTTACCCCATTCCCATTTACAGAGACATTGTACCCCCACCACCACCCCCCACCCCCCCCCACCCCCCCCACCCCGCTCCCCCAGCCCACCACAGGGCCGTCTGTCACATGTTTCTATGGTTGTGCTTTCACAGAGCGCTAACCCTGACCTGCAATAAACTCGTTCCACTATCTTATCTTTATGACACTTGGCATCTTCTCTGGTCATTAACACGATCATTAATATTCCCCCTATCTTGTGACCATAACAACTTTGTCCCCATTCCCAGTCACAGAGACAATGCACCACATTCCCAGTCACAGAGAAACTTTACCCCAATCCCAGTCACAGAGACAATGCACCACATTCCCAGTCACAGAGACACTGTACCCCAATCCCAGTCACAGAGACACTTTACCCCAATCCCAGTCACAGAGACACTTTACCCCAATCCCAGTCACAGAGACACTTTACCCCAATCCCAGTCACAGAGACACTGTACCCCATTCCCAGTCACAGAGACACTGTACCCCATTCCCAGTCACAGAGACACTGTACCCCAATCCCAGTCACAGAGACACTTTACCCCAATCCCAGTCACAGAGACACTTTACCCCAATCCCAGTCACAGAGACACTTTACCCCAATCCCAGTCACAGAGACACTTTACCCCAATCCCAGTCACAGAGACACTTTACCCCAATCCCAGTCACAGAGACACTGTACCCCATTCCCAGTCACAGAGACACTGTACACGATGCCGAGTTTCATTGACACTGTACACAATTCTCAGATCCATGGACACTGTACCCCATTCCCATTCACAGAGACAGAGTACCCATTTCCCTGTCACAGGTACACTGTACCCCATTCCCATTCATAGGGACACTGTACCCCATTCCCATTCATAGGGACACTGTACCCCATTCCCAGTCACAGAGACACAGTAGCCCATTCCCAGTCACAGAGACACTGTACTCCATTCCCAGTCACAGGGACACTGTACCCCATTCCAAAGTCACTGAGACACTATCCCCCATTCCCAGTCACCTAGACACTGTACCCCATTCCCATTCACAGAGACACTGTACCCCAGCCCCAGTCACAGTGACACTGTACCCCATTCCCAGTCATAGAGACACTTTCCCCATTCCCAGTCATAGAGACACTTTCCCCATTCGCATTCACAGAGACACTGCACCCCATTCCCTGTCACAGAGACACTGTACACAATTCCCCGTCACAGAGACACTGTACTCCATTCCCAGTCACAGGGACACTGTACCCCATTCCCAGTCACTGAGACACTATCCCCCATTCCCAGTCACCTAGACACTGTACCCCATTCCCATTCACAGAGACACTGTACCCCATTCCCAATCACAGGGACACTGTACCCCATTCCCAGTCACAGAGACACAGTAGCCCATTCCCAGTCACTGAGACACTATACCCCATTCCCAGTCACCTAGACACTGTACCCCATTCCCAATCACAGGGACACTGTAACCCATTCCCAGTCACAGAGACACAGTAGCCCATTCCCAGTCACTGAGACACTATACCCCATTCCCAGTCACCTAGACACTGTACCCCATTCACATTCACAGAGACACTGTACTCCATTCCCAGTCACAGAGACACTGTACCCCATTCCCAGTCACAGGGATACTGTATCCCATTCCCAGTCACAGGGACACTGTACCCCATTCCCAGTCACAGGGATACTGTATCCCATTTCCAGTCACAGAGACACTATACCCCATTCCCAATCACAGGGACACTGTACCCCATTCCCAGTCACAGGGACACCGTAGCCCATTCCCAGTCACTGGGACACTATACCCCAATACCAGTCACAGAGACACTGTACCCCATTCCCAGTCACAGAGACACTATACCCCATTCCCAGTCACCTAGATGCTGTACCCCATTCCCATTCACAGAGACACTGTACCCCATTCCCAGTCACAGAGACACTGTACCCCATTCCCAGTCACAGAGACACTCTACCCCATTCTCATTCACAGGGATACTTTATCCCATTCCCAGTCACAGGGACACTGTACCCCTTTCCCAGTCACAGGGATACTGTATCCCATTCCCAGTCACAGGGACACTGTACCCCTTTCCCAGTCTCAGGGATACTGTATCCCATTCACAGTCACAGGGACACTATCACCCATTCCCAATCACAGGGACATTGTACCCCATTCCCAGTCACAGAGACACTGTACCCGATGCCGAGTTTCATTGACACTGTACCTCTTCCCAGTGACATAGACACTGTACTCCATTCCCAGTAACAGGGACACTGTACCCCATTCCCAGTCACAGGGACACTGTACCCCATTCCCAGTCACAGGGACTCTTTACCCCTGTCCCAGTCACAGGAACACTATACCCCATTCCCAGTCACAGGGATACTGTACCCCATTCCCAGTGACAGAGACACTGTACCCCATTCCCAGTCACTGAGACACTATACCCCATTCCCAGTCACCTAGACACTGTACACCATTCCCATTCACAGAGACATTGTACCCCATTCCCAGTCACAGAGACACTGTACCCCATTCCCAGTCACAGGGATACTCTATCCCATTCACAGTCACAGGGGCACTGTACCCCTTTCCCAGTCACAGGGATACTGTATCCCATTCCCAGTCACAGAGACACTGTACCCCATTCCAAATCAGAGGGACACTATTCCCCATTGCCAGTCACAGGGACACTGCACCCCATTCCCTGTCACAGGGACACTATAACCCAATACCAGTCACAGAGACACTATACCCCATTCCCAGTCACAGAGACACTGTACCCCATTCCCAGTCACCTAGACACTGTACCCCATTCCCATTCACAGAGACACTGTACCCCTTTCCCATTCACAGGGATACTGTATCCCATTCCCAGTCACAGAGACACTGTACCCCATTCCAAATCACAGGGACACTATTCCCCATTGCCAGTCACAGGGACACTGCACCCCATTCCCTGTCACAGGGACACAATAACCCAATACCAGTCACAGAGACACTATACCCCATTCCCAGTCACAGAGACACTATACCCCATTCCCAGTCACCTAGACACTGTACCCCATTCCCATTCACAGAGACACTGTACCCCATTCCCAGTCACCTAGACACTGTACCCCATTCCCATTCACAGAGACACTGTACCCCTTTCCCATTCACAGGGATACTGTATCCCATTCCCAGTCACAGGGACACTGTACCCCTTTCCCAGTCACAGGGATACTGTATCCCATTCCCAGCCACAGGGACACTGTACCCCTTTCCCAGCCACAGGGATACTGTATGCCATTCCCAATCACAGGGACACTGTACCCCATTCCCAGTCACGGAGACACTGTACCCGATGCCGAGTTTCATTGACACTGTACCCCATTCCCAGTCACATAGACACTGTACCCCAATCCCAGTCACAGAGACACTGTACCCCAATCCCAGTCACAGGGACACTGTACCCCATTCCCAGTCACAGAGACACTGTACCACATTCCCAGTCACAGGGACACTGTACCCCATTTCCAGTCATAGGGACACTGTACCCCATTCCGAGTCACAAGGACACTGTACCCCATTCCCAGTCATAGGGACACTGTGCCCCATTCCCAGTCACAGAGACGCTATATTCCATTCTCAGTTACAGGGAATCTGTACCCCAGCCTTGGTCACGGGGACACTGTACTCCAATCCAGGTCACAGACACACAGTACACCATTCCCAGTCACAGAGACACTGTACTCCATTCCCAGTCACAGGGACACTGTACCTCATTGCCAGTCACAGGGACAATGTACCCCATTCCCAGTCACAGAGACACTGTACTCCATTTCCAGTCACAGAGACACTGTACCCCAATCCCAGTCACAGAGACACTGTACCCCAATCCCAGTCACAGGGACACTGTACCCCATTCCCATTCACAGAGACACTGTACCCCATTCCCAGTCAAAGGGACACTGTACCCCATTCCCAGTCACAGGGACACTGTACCCCTTTCCCAGTCACAGGGACACTGTACCCCATTCCCAGTCACAGAGGCACTGTACCCCAATCCCAATCACAGGAACACTGTACCCCATTCCCTGTCACAGGGACACTGTACCCCATTCCCAGTCACAGGGTCACTGTACCCCATTCCGAGTCACAGAGACACTGTACCCAATGCCGAGTTTCATTGACACTGTATCCCATTCCCAGTCACAGAGTCACTGTACCCCATTCCCTGTCACAGAGACACTTTCCCCCATTCCCATTCACAGGGACACTGTACCCCATTCCCAGTCACAGAGACACTGTACCCCATTCCCAGTCACAGCGACACTGTACTCCATTCCCAGTCACAGGGACACTGTACCCCATTCCCAGTCACAGAGACACTGTACTCCATTCCCAGTGACAGGGACACTGTACCCCATTCCCAGTCACAGGAACACTGTACCCCATTGCCAGTCTCAGGGACACTGTACTCCATTCCCATTCTCAGGGACACTGTACCCCATTCCCTGTCACAGTGACACTGTACCCCATTCCCTTCAGAGGGACTCTTTACCCCATTCCCTGTCACAGGCACACTGTGCCCCATTCCCAGTCAGAGAGACACTGTACTGCATTCTCAGTTACAGGGAAACTGTACCCCAGCCTTGGTCACAGGGACACCGTACCCCATTCCCAATAACAGGGACACTGTACACCAATCCCAGTCACAGAGACATTGTACCCCATTCCCAATCACAAGGACACTGTACCCCATTCCCAGTCACAGAGACACTGTACTCCATTCCCAGTCACAGGGACAGTGCACCCCATTCCCAGTCACAGGGACAATGTACCCCATTCCCTGTCACAGGGACACTCTACCCCATTCCCATTCACAGGGACACTGTACCCCATTCCCTGTCACAGGGACACTGTACCCCATTCCCTGTCACAGGGACACTGTACCCCATTCCCAGTCACAGAGACACTATACCCCATTCCCAGTCATCTAGACACTGTACCCCATTCCCATTCACAGGGACACGGTACCCCATTCCCAGTCACAGGGACACCGTAGCCCATTCCCAGTCACTGGGACACTATACCCCAATACCAGTCACAGAGACACTGTACCCCATTCCCAGTCACAGAGACACTATACCCCATTCCCAGTCACCTAGATGCTGTACCCCATTCCCATTCACAGAGACACTGTACCCCATTCCAAGTCACAGAGACACTGTACCCCATTCCCAGTCACAGAGACACTGTACCCCATTCTCATTCACAGGGATACTTTATCCCATTCCCAGTCACAGGGACACTGTACCCCTTTCCCAGTCACAGGGATACTGTATCCCATTCCCAGTCACAGGGACACTGTACCCCTTTCCCAGTCTCAGGGATACTGTATCCCATTCACAGTCACAGGGACACTATCACCCATTCCCAATCACAGGGACATTGTACCCCATTCCCAGTCACAGAGACACTGTACCCGATGCCGAGTTTCATTGACACTGTACCTCTTCCCAGTGACATAGACACTGTACTCCATTCCCAGTCACAGGGACACTGTACCCCATTCCCAGTCACAGGGACACTGTACCCCATTCCCAGTCACAGGGACTCTTTACCCCTGTCCCAGTCACAGGAACACTATACCCCATTCCCAGTCACAGGGATACTGTACCCCATTCCCAGTGACAGAGACACTGTACCCCATTCCCAGTCACTGAGACACTATACCCCATTCCCAGTCACCTAGACACTGTACACCATTCCCATTCACAGAGACATTGTACCCCATTCCCAGTCACAGAGACACTGTACCCCATTCCCAGTCACAGGGATACTCTATCCCATTCACAGTCACAGGGGCACTGTACCCCTTTCCCAGTCACAGGGATACTGTATCCCATTCCCAGTCACAGAGACACTGTACCCCATTCCAAATCACAGGGACACTATTCCCCATTGCCAGTCACAGGGACACTGCACCCCATTCCCTGTCACAGGGACACTATAACCCAATACCAGTCACAGAGACACTATACCCCATTCCCAGTCACAGAGACACTGTACCCCATTCCCAATCACCTAGACACTGTACCCCATTCCCATTCACAGAGACACTGTACCCCTTTCCCATTCACAGGGATACTGTATCCCATTCCCAGTCACAGAGACACTGTACCCCATTCCAAATCACAGGGACACTATTCCCCATTGCCAGTCACAGGGACACTGCACCCCATTCCCTGTCACAGGGACACAATAACCCAATACCAGTCACAGAGACACTATACCCCATTCCCAGTCACAGAGACACTATACCCCATTCCCAGTCACCTAGACACTGTACCCCATTCCCATTCACAGAGACACTGTACCCCATTCCCAGTCACCTAGACACTGTACCCCATTCCCATTCACAGAGACACTGTACCCCTTTCCCATTCACAGGGATACTGTATCCCATTCCCAGTCACAGGGACACTGTACCCCTTTCCCAGTCACAGGGATACTGTATCCCATTCCCAGCCACAGGGACACTGTACCCCTTTCCCAGCCACAGGGATACTGTATGCCATTCCCAATCACAGGGACACTGTACCCCATTCCCAGTCACGGAGACACTGTACCCGATGCCGAGTTTCATTGACACTGTACCCCATTCCCAGTCACATAGACACTGTACCCCAATCCCAGTCACAGAGACACTGTACCCCAATCCCAGTCACAGGGACACTGTACCCCATTCCCAGTCACAGAGACACTGTACCACATTCCCAGTCACAGGGACACTGTACCCCATTTCCAGTCATAGGGACACTGTACCCCATTCCGAGTCACAAGGACACTGTACCCCATTCCCAGTCATAGGGACACTGTGCCCCATTCCCAGTCACAGAGACGCTATATTCCATTCTCAGTTACAGGGAATCTGTACCCCAGCCTTGGTCACGGGGACACTGTACTCCAATCCAGGTCACAGACACACAGTACACAATTCCCAGTCACAGAGACACTGTACTCCATTCCCTGTCACAGGGACACTGTACCTCATTGCCAGTCACAGGGACAATGTACCCCATTCCCAGTCACAGAGACACTGTACTCCATTTCCAGTCACAGAGACACTGTACCCCAATCCCAGTCACAGAGACACTGTACCCCAATCCCAGTCACAGGGACACTGTAGCCCATTCCCATTCACAGAGACACTGTACCCCATTCCCAGTCAAAGGGACACTGTACCCCATTCCCAGTCACAGGGACACTGTACCCCTTTCCCAGTCACAGGGACACTGTACCCCATTCCCAGTCACAGAGGCACTGTACCCCAATCCCAATCACAGGAACACTGTACCCCATTCCCTGTCACAGGGACACTGTACCCCATTCCCAGTCACAGGGTCACTGTACCCCATTCCGAGTCACAGAGACACTGTACCCAATGCCGAGTTTCATTGACACTGTATCCCATTTCCAGTCACAGAGACACTGTACCCCATTCCCAGTCACAGAGACACTTTCCCCCATTCCCATTCACAGGGACACTGTACCCCATTCCCAGTCACAGATACACTGTACCCCATTCCCAGTCACAGCGACACTGTACTCCATTCCCAGTCACAGGGACACTGTACCCCATTCCCAGTCACAGAGACACTGTACTCCATTCCCAGTGACAGGGACACTGTACCCCATTCCCAGTCACAGGGACACTGTACCCCATTGCCAGTCTCAGGGGCACTGTACTCCATTCCCATTCTCAGGGACACTGTACCCCATTCCCTGTCACAGTGACACTGTACCCCATTCCCTTCAGAGGGACTCTTTACCCCATTCCCTGTCACAGGCACACTGCGCCCCATTCCCAGTCAGAGAGACACTGTACTGCATTCTCAGTTACAGGGAAACTGTACCCCAGCCTTGGTCACAGGGACACCGTACCCCATTCCCAATAACAGGGACACTGTACACCATTCCCAGTCACAGAGACATTGTACCCCATTCCCAATCACAAGGACACTGTACCCCATTCCCAGTCACAGAGACACTGTACTCCATTCCCAGTCACAGGGACAGTGCACCCCATTCCCAGTCACAGGGACAATGTACCCCATTCCCTGTCACAGGGACACTCTACCCCATTCCCATTCACAGGGACACTGTACCCCATTCCCTGTCACAGGGACACTGTACCCCATTCCCTGTCACAGGGACACTGTACCCCATTCCCAGTCACAGAGACACTATACCCCATTCCCAGTCACCTAGACACTGTACCCCATTCCCATTCACAGGGCACGGTACCCCATTCCCAGTCACAGAGACACTGTACTCCATTCCCAGTCACAGGGACACTATACCCCATTCCCAGTCACAGGGACACTGTACCCCATTCCCAGTCACAGGGACTCTTTACCCCAGTCCGAGTCACAGGGACACTGTACCCCATTCCCAGTCACAGGGATACTGTACCCCTTTCCCAGTCACAGAGACACTGTACCCCATTCCCAGTCACAGAGACAATATACCCCATTCCCAGTAACCTAGACACTGTACCCCATTCCCATTCACAGAGACACTGTACCCCATTCCCATTCACAGGGATACTTTATCCCATTCCCAATCACAGGGACACTGTACCCCTTTCCCAGTCACAGGGATACTGTATCCCATTCCCAGTCACAGGGACACTGTACCCCTTTCCCAGTCACAGGGATACTGTATCCCATTCCCAGCCACAGGGACACTATACCCCATTCCCAATCACAGGGACACTGTACCCCATTCCCAGTCGCAGTGACACTGTACCCGATGCCGAGTTTCATTGACACTGTACCCCATTCCCAGTCACATAGACACTGTACCCCAATCCCAGTCACAGAGACACTGTATGCCAATCCCAGTCACAGGGACACTGTACCCCATTCCCAGTCACGCAGACACTGTACCCCATTCCCAGTCACATGGACACTGTACCCCATTTCCAGTCATAGGGACACTGTACCCCATTCCGAGTCACAGGGACGCTATACACCATTCCCAGTCATAGGGACACTGTACCTCATTCCCAGTCACAGAGACGCTGTATTCCATTCTCAGTTACAGGGAAACTGTACCCCAGCCTTGGTCACAGGGACACTGTACTCCAATCCAGGTCACAGACACACAGTACCCCATTCCCAGTCACAGAGACACTGTACTCCATTCCCAGTCACAGGGACACTGTACCCCATTCCCAGTCACAGAGACACTGTACTCCATTCCCAGTCTCAGAGATACTGTTCCCCAATCCCAGTCACAGAGACATTGTACCCCAATCCCAGTCACAGGGACACTGTACCCCATTCCCATTCACAGAGCCACTGTGCCCCATTCCCAGTCAAAGGGACACTGTACCCCATTCCCAATCACAGGGACACTGTACCCCATTCCCAGTCATCGAGGCACTGTACCCCATTCCCAATCACAGGGACACTGTACCCCATTCCCAGTCACAGAGACACTGTACCCAATGCCGAGTTTCATTGACACTGTACCCCATTGCCAGTCACAGAGACACTTTCCCCCATTCCCATTCACAGGGACACTCTACCCCATTCCCAGTCACAGAGACACTGTACCCCATTCCCAGTCACAGAGACACTGTACCCCATTCCCAATCACAGGGACACTGTACCCCATTCCCAGTCACAGAGACACTGTACCCAATGCCGAGTTTCATTGACACTGTATCCCATTCCCAGTCACAGAGACACTGTATCCCATTCCCAGTCACAGAGACACTATACCCCATTCCCAATCACAGGCACACTATACCCGATTCCCAGTCACAGGGACACTATACCCCATTGCCAGTCACAGGGACACTGTACCCCATTCCTACTCACAGAGACACTCTACCCCAATCCCAGTCACAGGGACACTGTACCCCATTCCCACTCACAGAGACACTGTACCCCAATCCCAGTCACAGGGACACTGTACCTCATTCCCAGTCACAGGGACACTGTACCCCATTGCCAGTCACAGGGACACTGTACCCCATTCCCAGTCACAGAGACACTATACACCATTCCCAGTCACCTAGACACTGTACCCCATTCCCAGTCACAGAGACACTGCACTCCATTCCCAGCCACAGAGACACTGTACCCCATTCCCAGTCACAGGGACACTGTACCCCATTCCCAGTCACAGAGACACTGTACACGATGCCGAGTTTCTTGACACTGTGCCCCATTCCCAGTCACATAGACACTGTACCCGATGCCGATTTTCATTGACACTGTACCCCATTCCCAGTCACAGAGACACTGTACTCCATTCCCAGTCACAGGGACACTGTACCCCATTCCCAGTCACATGGACACTGTACCCCATTCCCAGTCACAGGGACTCTTTACCCCTGTCCCAGTCACAGGGACGCTATACCCCATTCCCAGTCACAGGGATACTGTGCCCCATTCCCAGTGATAGAGACACTGTACCCCATTCCCAGTCACTGAGACACTGTACACCATTCCCATTCACAGAGACACTGTACCCCATTCCCAGTCACAGAGACACTGTACCCCATTCCCAGTCACAGGGATACTGTATCCCATTCCCAGTCACAGGGAGACTCTACCCCTTTCCCAGTCACAGGGATACTGTATCCCATTTCCAGTCACAGAGACACTGTACCCCATTCCAAGTCACCTAGACACTGTACACCATTCCCATTCACAGAGACACTGTACCCCATTCCCAGTCACAGAGACACTGTACCCCATTCCCAGTCACAGGGATACTGTATCCCATTCCCAGTCACAGGGAGACTCTACCCCTTTCCCAGTCACAGGGATACTGTATCCCATTTCCAGTCACAGAGACACTATACCCCATTCCCAATCACAGGGACACTGTACCCCATTCCCAGTCACAGGGACACTGTACCGCATTCCCAGTCACAGGGACACTATAACCCAATACCAGTCACAGAGACACTGTACCCCATTCCCAGTCACAGAGACACTATACCCCATTCCCAGTCACATAGACACTGTACCCCATTCCCATTCACAGAGACACTGTACCCCATTCCCAGTCACCTAGACACTGTACCCCATTCCCATTCACAGAGACACTGTACCCCTTTCCCATTCACAGGGATACTTTATCCCATTCCCAGTCACAGGGACACTGTACCCCTTTCCCAGTCACAGGGATACTGTATCCCATTCCCAGTCACAGGGACACTGTACCCCTTTCCCAGTCACAGGGATACTGTATCCCATTCCCAGCCACAGGGACACTATACCCCATTCCCAATCACAGGGACACTGTACCCCATTCTCAGTCACAGAGACACTGTACCCGATGCCGAGTTTCATTGACACTGTACCCTATTCCCAGTCACATAGACACTGTACCCCAATCCCAGTCACAGAGACACTGTACCCCAATCCCAGTCACAGGGACACTGTACCCCATTCCCAGTCACAGGGACACTGTACCCCATTTCCAGTCATAGGGACACTGTACCCCATTCCCAGTCACAGGGACACTGTACCCCATTCCCAGCCAGAGGGGCACTGTACCCCATTCCCAGTCACAAAGACGTTGTATTCCATTCTCAGTTACAGGGAAACTGTACCCCAGCCTTGGTCACAGGGACACCGTACTCCAATCCAGGTCACAGACACACAGTACACCATTCCCAGTCACAGAGACACTGTACTCCATTCCCAGTCACAGGGACACTATACCTCATTGCCAGTCACAGGGACACTGTACCCCATTCCGAGTCAAAGGGACACTGTACCCCATTCACAGTCACAGGGACACTGTACCCCATTCCCAGTCACAGAGGCACTGTACCCCAATCCCAATCACAGGAACACTGTACCCCATTCCCTGTCACAGAGACACTGTACCGCATTCCCAGTCACAAGGACACTGTACCCCATTCCCTGTCACATAGACACTGTACCCCATTCCCAGTCACAAGGACACTGTACCCCATTCCCAGTCACAGAGACACTGTACCCAATGCCGAGTTTCATTGGCACTGTATCCCATTCCCAGTCACAGAGACACTGTACCCCATTCCCAGTCACAGAGACACTTTCCCCCATTCCCATTCACAGGGACACTGTACCCCACTCCCAGTCACAGAGACACTGTACCCCATTCCCAGTCACAGCGACACTGTACCCCATTCCCAGTCACAGGGACATTGTACCCCATTTCCAGGCATAGGGACACTGTGCCCCATTCCGAGTCACAGGGACACTGTACCCCATTCCCAGTCATAGGGACACTGTACCCCATTCCCAGTCACAGAGACACTGTACCCGATGCCGAGTTTCATTGACACTGTACCCCATTCCCAGTCACAGAGACACTGTACCCCATTCCCTGTCACAGGGACTCTTTACCCCATTCCCTGTCACAGGCACACTGTACCCCATTCCCAGTCACAGAGACACTGTACCCCATTCCCAGTCACAGGCACACTGTACCCCATTCCCATTCACAGGGACACTGTACCCCATTCCCAGTCACAGGGACACTGTACCCCATGCCCATTCACAGGGACACTGTACCCCATTCCCAGTCACAGAGACACTACACCCCAATCCCAGTCACAGAGACACTGTACCCCAATCCCAGTCACAGAGACACTGTACCCCAATCCCAGTCACAGAGACACTGTACCCCAATCCCAGTCACAGGGACACTGTACCCCATTCCAGGTCACAGAGACACTGTACCCCATTCCCAGTCACAGGGACACTGTACCCCATTCCCAGTCACAGGAACACTGTACCCCAGTCCCAGTCACATGGACACTGTACCCCATTCCCAGTCACAGGGACACTGTACCCCATTCCCAGTCACAGGGACGCTGTACCCCATTCCCATTCACAGGGACACTGTACCCCATTCCCATTCACAGAGACACTGTACCCCATTCCCATTCACAGGGACACTGTACCCCATTACCAGTCACGGGGACACTGTACCCCATTCCCAGTCACAGAGACACTGTGCCCCATTCCCAGTCACAGAGACACTGTACCCCATTCTCAGATCCATGGACACTGTACCCCATTCCCAGTCACAGGGACTCTTTACACCATTCCCATTCGCAGAGACACTGTACCCCATTCCCAGTCACAGAGACACTATACCCCATTCCCATTCACAGGGACACAGTACCCCATTCCCAGTCACAGGGACACTGTACCCCATTCCCAGTCACAGGGACACTGTACCCCATTCCCATTCACAGGGACACTGTACCCCAATCCCAGTCACAGAGACACTGTACCCCATTCCCATTCACAGGGACACTGTACCCCATTCCCAGTCACAGAGACACTGCACCCCAATCCCAATCACAGGAACACTGTACCACATTGCCAGTCACAGGGACACTGTACCCCATTGCCAGTCACAGGGACACTGTACCCCATTCCCAGTCACAGAGACACTGTACCCGATGCCGAGTTTCATTAACACTGTACCCCATTCTCAGATCCATGGACACTGTACCCCATTCCGTCACAGGGACTCTTTACCCCATTCCCATTTACAGAGACATTGTACCCCCACCACCACCACCCCACCCCCCCCCCCCCCCCACCCCGCTCCCCCAGCCCACCACAGGGCCGTCTGTCACATGTTTCTATGGTTGTGCTTTCACAGAGCGCTAACCCTGACCTGCAATAAACTCGTTCCACTATCTTATCTTTATGACACTTGGCATCTTCTCTGGTCATTAACACGATCATTAATATTCCCCCTATCTTGTGACCATAACAACTTTGTCCCCATTCCCAGTCACAGAGACAATGCACCACATTCCCAGTCACAGAGACACTGTACCCCAATCCCAGTCACAGAGACACTTTACCCCAATCCCAGTCACAGAGACAATGCACCACATTCCCAGTCACAGAGAAACTTTACCCCAATCCCAGTCACAGAGACAATGCACCACATTCCCAAACACAGAGACACTGTACCCCATTCCCAGTCACAGAGACACTGTACCCCAATCCCAGTCACAGAGACACTTTACCCCAATCCCAGTCACAGAGACACTTTACCCCAATCCCAGTCACAGAGACACTTTACCCCAATCCCAGTCACAGAGACACTGTACCCCATTCCCAGTCACAGAGACACTGTACACGATGCCGAGTTTCATTGACACTGTACACAATTCTCAGATCCATGGACACTGTACCCCATTCCCATTCACAGAGACAGAGTACCCATTTCCCTGTCACAGGTACACTGTACCCCATTCCCATTCATAGGGACACTGTACCCCATTCCCATTCACAGGGATACTCTACCCCAGTCCAGGTCACAGAGACACTGTACCCTATTCCTAGTCACAGGAGCACTGCAGCCAGTTCCCAGTCACAGGGAGACTGTACCCCAGCCCCAGTCACAGTGACACTGTACCCCATTCCCAGTCATAGAGACACTTTCCCCATTCCCAGTCATAGAGTCACTTTCCCCATTCGCATTCACAGAGACACTGCACCCCATTCCCTGTCACAGAGACACTGTACCCAATTCCCAGTCACAGAGACACTGTACTCCATTCCCAGTCACAGGGACACTGTACCCCATTCCCAGTCACTGAGACACTATCCCCCATTCCCAGTCACCTAGACACTGTACCCCATTCCCATTCACAGAGACACTGTACCCCATTCCCAATCACAGGGACACTGTACCCCATTCCCAGTCACAGAGACACAGTAGCCCATTCCCAGTCACTGAGACACTATACCCCATTCCCAGTCACCTAGACACTGTACCCCATTCCCAATCACAGGGACACTGTAACCCATTCCCAGTCACAGAGACACAGTAGCCCATTCCCAGTCACTGAGACACTATACCCCATTCCCAGTCACCTAGACACTGTACCCCATTCACATTCACAGAGACACTGTACTCCATTCCCAGTCACAGAGACACTGTACCCCATTCCCAGTCACAGGGATACTGTATCCCATTCCCAGTCACAGGGACACTGTACCCCTTTCCCAGTCACAGGGATACTGTATCCCATTTCCAGTCACAGAGACACTATACCCCATTCCCAATCACAGGGACACTGTACCCCATTCCCAGTCACAGGGACACCGTAGCCCATTCCCAGTCACTGGGACACTATACCCCAATACCAGTCACAGAGACACTGTACCCCATTCCCAGTCACAGAGACACTATACCCCATTCCCAGTCACCTAGATGCTGTACCCCATTCCCATTCACAGAGACACTGTACCCCATTCCCAGTCACAGAGACACTGTACCCCATTCCCAGTCACAGAGACACTCTACCCCATTCTCATTCACAGGGATACTTTATCCCATTCCCAGTCACAGGGACACTGTACCCCTTTCCCAGTCACAGGGATACTGTATCCCATTCCCAGTCACAGGGACACTGTACCCCTTTCCCAGTCTCAGGGATACTGTATCCCATTCACAGTCACAGGGACACTATCACCCATTCCCAATCACAGGGACATTGTACCCCATTCCCAGTCACAGAGACACTGTACCCGATGCCGAGTTTCATTGACACTGTACCTCTTCCCAGTGACATAGACACTGTACCCCAATCCCAGTCACAGAGACACTGTACCCCAATCCCAGTCACAGGGACACTGTACCCCATTCCCAGTCACAGAGACACTGTACACCATTCCCAGTCACAGGGACATTGTACCCCATTTCCAGTCATAGGGACACTGTACCCCATTCCCAGTCACAGAGACACTGTACCCGATGCCGAGTTTCATTGACACTGTACCCCATTCCCAGTCACATAGACACTGTACCCGATGCCGAGCTTCATTGACACTGTATCCCATTCCCAGTCACAGAGACACTGTACTCCATTCCCAGTCACAGGGACACTGTACCCCATTCCCAGTCAAAGGGACACTGTACCCCATTCCCAGTCACAGGGACTCTTTACCCCTATCCCAGTCACAGGAACACTATACCCCATTCCCAGTCACAGGGATACTGTACCCCATTCCCAGTGACAGAGACACTGTACCCCATTCCCAGTCACTGAGACACTATACCCCATTCCCAGTCACCTAGACACTGTACACCATTCCCATTCACAGAGACATTGTACCCCATTCCCAGTCACAGAGACACTGTACCCCATTCCCAGTCACAGGGATACTCTATCCCATTCCCAGTCACAGGGGCACTGTACCCCTTTCCAGTCACAGGGATACTGTATCCCATTCCCAGTCACAGAGACACTGTACCCCATTCCAAATCACAGGGACACTATTCCCCATTGCCAGTCACAGGGACACTGCACCCCATTCCCTGTCACAGGGACACTATAACCCAATACCAGTCACAGAGACACTATACCCCATTCCCAGTCACAGAGACACTATACCCCATTCCCAGTCACCTAGACACTGTACCCCATTCCCATTCACAGAGACACTGTACCCCATTCCCAGTCACCTAGACACTGTACCGCATTCCCATTCACAGAGACACTGTACCCCTTTCCCATTCACAGGGATACTGTATCCCATTCCCAGTCACAGGGACACTGTACCCCTTTCCCAGTCACAGGGATACTGTATCCCATTCCCAGCCACAGGGACACTGTACCCCTTTCCCAGCCACAGGGATACTGTATGCCATTCCCAATCACAGGGACACTGTACCCCATTCCCAGTCACGGAGACACTGTACCCGATGCCGAGTTTCATTGACACTGTACCCCATTCCCAGTCACATAGACACTGTACCCCAATCCCAGTCACAGAGACACTGTACCCCAATCCCAGTCACAGGGACACTGTACCCCATTCCGAGTCACAGAGACACTGTACCACATTCCCAGTCACAGGGACACTGTACCCCATTTCCAGTCATAGGGACACTGTACCCCATTCCGAGTCACAAGGACACTGTACCCCATTCCCAGTCATAGGGACACTGTGCCCCATTCCCAGTCACAGAGACGCTATATTCCATTCTCAGTTACAGGGAATCTGTACCCCAGCCTTGGTCACGGGGACACTGTACTCCAATCCAGGTCACAGACACACAGTACACCATTCCCAGTCACAGAGACACTGTACTCCATTCCCAGTCACAGGGACACTGTACCTCATTGCCAGTCACAGGGACAATGTACCCCATTCCCAGTCACAGAGACACTGTACTCCATTTCCAGTCACAGAGACACTGTACCCCAATCCCAGTCACAGAGACACTGTACCCCAATCCCAGTCACAGGGACACTGTACCCCATTCCCATTCACAGAGACACTGTACCCCATTCCCAGTCACAAGGACACTGTACCCCATTCCCAGTCACAGGGACACTGTACCCCTTTCCCAGTCACAGGGACACTGTACCCCATTCCCAGTCACAGAGGCACTGTACCCCAATCCCAATCACAGGAACACTGTACCCCATTCCCTGTCACAGGGACACTGTACCCCATTCCCAGTCACAGGGTCACTGTACCCCATTCCGAGTCACAGAGACACTGTACCCAATGCCGAGTTTCATTGACACTGTATCCCATTTCCAGTCACAGAGACACTGTACCCCATTCCCAGTCACAGAGACACTTTCCCCCATTCCCATTCACAGGGACACTCTACCCCATTCCCAGTCACAGAGAAACTGTACCCCATTCCCAGTCACAGCGACACTGTACCCCATTCCCAGTCACAGAGTCACTGTACCCCATTCCCGGTCACAGAGACACTTTCCCCCATTCCCATTCACAGGGACACTGTACCCCATTCCCAGTCACAGAGACACTGTACCCCATTCCCAGTCACAGCGACACTGTACTCCATTCCCAGTCACAGGGACACTGTACCCCATTCCCAGTCACAGAGACACTGTACTCCATTCCCAGTGACAGGGACACTGTACCCCATTCCCAGTCACAGGGACACTGTACCCCATTGCCAGTCTCAGGGACACTGTACTCCATTCCCATTCTCAGGGACACTGTACCCCATTCCCTGTCACAGTGACACTGTACCCCATTCCCTTCAGAGGGACTCTTTACCCCATTCCCTGTCACAGGCACACTATGCCCCATTCCCAGTCAGAGAGACACTGTACTGCATTCTCAGTTACAGGGAAACTGTACTCCAGCCTTGGTCACAGGGACACCGTACCCCATTCCCAATAACAGGGACACTGTACACCATTCCCAGTCACAGAGACATTGAACCCCATTCCCAATCACAAGGACACTGTACCCCATTCCCAGTCACAGAGACACTGTACTCCATTCCCAGTCACAGGGACAGTGCACCCCATTCCCAGTCACAGGGACAATGTACCCCATTCCCTGTCACAGGGACACTCTACCCCATTCCCATTCACAGGGACACTGTACCCCATTCCCTGTCACAGGGACACTGTACCCCATTCCCTGTCACAGGGACACTGTACCCCATTCCCAGTCACAGAGACACTATACCCCATTCCCAGTCACCTAGACACTGTACCCCATTCCCATTCACAGGGACACGGTACCCCATTCCCAGTCACAGAGACACTGTACTCCATTCCCAGTCACAGGGACACTATACCCCATTCCCAGTCACAGGGGCACTGTACCCCATTCCCAGTCACAGGGACTCTTTACCCCAGTCCGAGTCACAGGGACACTGTACCCCATTCCCAGTCACAGGGATACTGTACCCCATTCCCAGTCACAGAGACAATATACCCCATTCCCAGTAACCTAGACACTGTACCCCATTCCCATTCACAGAGACACTGTACCCCATTCCCATTCACAGGGATACTTTATCCCATTCCCAATCACAGGGACACTGTACGCCTTTCCCAGTCACAGGGATACTGTATCCCATTCCCAGTCACAGGGACACTGTACCCCTTTCCCAGTCACAGGGATACTGTATCCCATTCCCAGCCACAGGCACACTATACCCCATTCCCAATCACAGGGACACTGTACCCCATTCACAGTCGCAGTGACACTGTACCCGATGCCGAGTTTCATTGACACTGTACCCCAATCCCAGTCACAGAGACACTGTACGCCAATCCCAGTCACAGGGACACTTTACCCCATTCCCAGTCACGCAGACACTGTACCCCATTCCCAGTCACATGGACACTGTACCCCATTTCCAGTCATAGGGACACTGTACCCCATTCCGAGTCACAGGGACGCTATACACCATTCCCAGTCATAGGGACACTGTACCCCATTCCCAGTCACAGAGACGCTGTATTCCATTCACAGTTACTGGGAAACTGTACCCCAGCCTTGGTCACAGGGACACTGTACTCCAATCCAGGTCACAGAAACACAGTACTCCATTCCCAGTCACAGAGACACTGTACTCCATTCCCAGTCACAGGGACACTGTACCCCATTCCCAGTCACAGAGACACTGTACTCCATTCCCAGTCTCAGAGATACTGTTCCCCAATCCCAGTCACAGAGACATTGTACCCCAATCCCAGTCACAGGGACACTGTACCCCATTCCCATTCACAGAGCCACTGTGCCCCATTCCCAGTCAAAGGGACACTGTACCCCATTCCCAGTCACAGGGACACTGTACCCCATTCCCAGTCACAGAGGCACTGTACCCCATTCCCAATCACAGGGTCACTGTACCCCATTCCCAGTCACAGAGACACTGTACCCAATGCCGAGTTTCATTGACACTGTATCCCATTCCCAGTCACAGAGACACTGTACCCCATTCCCAGTCACAGAGACACTTTCCCCCATTCCCATTCACAGGGACACTCTACCCCATTCCCAGTCACAGACACACTGTACCCCATTCCCAGTCACAGAGACACTGTACCCCATTCCCAATCACAGGGACACTGTACCCCATTCCCAGTCACAGAGACACTGTACCCAATGCCGAGTTTCATTGACACTGTATCCCATTCCCAGTCACAGAGACACTGTACCCCATTCCCAGTCACAGCGACACTGTACCCCATTCCCATTCACAGAGTCACTGTACCCCATTCCCAGTCACAGAGACACTTTCCCCCGTTCCCATTCACAGGGACACTGTACCCCATTCACAGTCACAGAGACACTGTACCCCATTCCCAGTCACAGCGACACTGTACCCCATTCCCAGTCACAGGGACACTGTACCCCATTCCCAGTCACAGGGACACTGTACCCCATTCCCAGTCACAGGGACACTGTACCCCATTCCCAGTCACAGAGACACTGTACCCCATTACCAGTCACAGAGATACTGTACCCCATTCCCAGTCACAGTGACAATGTACCCCATTCCCAGTCACAGGGACACTGTACCCCATTGCCAGTCACAGGGACACTGAACCCCATTCCCTGTCACAGTGACACTGTTCCCCATTCCCTGTCAGAGGGACTCTTTAACCCATTCCCTGTCACAGGCACACTGTACCCCATTCCCTGTCACAGAGACACTGTACTGCATTCTCAGTTACAGGGAAACTGTACACCAGCCTTGGTCACAGGGACACCATACCCCATTGCCAATCACAGGGACACTGTACACCATTCCCAGTCACAGAGATATTGTACCCCATTCCCAATCACAAGGACACTGTACCCCATTCCGAGTCACAGAGACACTGTACTCCATTCCCAGTCACAGGGACAGTGCACCCCATTCCCAGTCACAGGGACACTGTACCCCATTCCCATTCACAGGGACACTGTACCCCATTCCCAGTCACAGGGACTCTTTACCCCAGTCCCAGTCACAGGGACACTATACCCCATTCCCAGTCACAGGGATACTGTACCCCATTCCCAGTCACAGAGACACTGTACCCCATTCCCACTCACAGAGACACTATACCCCATTCCTAGTCACCTAGACACTGTACCCCATTCCCAGTCACAGAGACACTGCACTCCATTCCCAGCCACAGAGACACTGTACCCCATTCCCAGTCACAGGGACACTGTACCCCATTCCCAGTCACAGAGACACTGTACACGATGCCGAGTTTCTTGACACTGTGCCCCATTCCCAGTCACATAGACACTGTACCCGATGCCGATTTTCATTGACACTGTACCCCATTCCCAGTCACAGAGACACTGTACTCCATTCCCAGTCACAGGGACACTGTACCCCATTCCCAGTCACATGGACACTGTACCCCATTCCCAGTCACAGGGACTCTTTACCCCTGTCCCAGTCACAGGGACGCTATACCCCATTACCAGTCACAGGGATACTGTGCCCCATTCCCAGTGATAGAGACACTGTACCCCATTCCCAGTCACTGAGACACTGTACCCCATTCCCAGTCACAGGGATACTGTATCCCATTCCCAGTCACAGGGAGACTCTACCCCTTTCCCAGTCACAGGGATACTGTATCCCATTTCCAGTCACAGAGACACTGTACCCCATTCCAAGTCACCTAGACACTGTACACCATTCCCATTCACAGAGACACTGTACCCCATTCCCAGTCACAGGGATACTGTATCCCATTCCCAGTCACAGGGTGACTCTACCCCTTTCCCAGTCACAGGGATACTGTATCCCATTTCCAGTCACAGAGACACTATACCCCATTCACAATCACAGGGACACTGTACCCCATTCCCAGTCACAGTGACACTGTACCGCATTCCCAGTCACAGGGACACTATAACCCAATACCAGTCACAGAGACACTGTACCCCATTCCCAGTCACAGAGACACTATACCCCATTCCCAGTCACAGAGACACTGTACCCCATTCCCATTCACAGAGACACTGTACCCCATTCCCAGTAACCTAGACACTGTACCCCATTCCCATTCACAGAGACACTGTACCCCTTTCCCATTCACAGGGATACTTTATCCCATTCCCAGTCACAGGGACACTGTACCCCTTTCCCAGTCACAGGGATACTGTATCCCATTCCCAGTCACAGGGACACTGTACCCCTTTCCCAGTCACAGGGATACTGTATCCCATTCCCAGCCACAGGGACACTATACCCCATTCCCAATCACAGGGACACTGTACCCCATTCTCAGTCACAGAGACACTGTACCCGATTCCGAGTTTCATTGACACTGTACCCTATTCCCAGTCACATAGACACTGTACCCCAATCCCAGTCACAGAGACACTGTACCCCAATCCCAGTCACAGGGACACTGTACCCCATTCCCAGTCACAGGGACACTGTACCCCATTTCCAGTCATAGGGACACTGTACCCCATTCCCATCCATAGGGGCACTGTACCCCATTACCAGTCACAGAGACGTTGTATTCCATTCTCAGTTACAGGGAAACTGTACCCCAGCCTTGGTCACAGGGACACTGTACTCCAATCCAGGTCACAGACACACAGTACACCATTCCCAGTCACAGAGACACTGTACTCCATTCCCAGTCACAGGGACACTATACCTCATTGCCAGTCACAGGGACACTGTACCCCATTCCGAGTCAAAGGGACACTGTACCCCATTCACAGTCACAGGGACACTGTACCCCATTCCCAGTCACAGAGGCACTGTACCCCAATCCCAATCACAGGAACACTGTACCCCATTCCCTGTCACAGAGACACTGTACCCCATTCCCAGTCACAAGGACACTGTACCCCATTCCCTGTCACAGAGACACTGTACCCCATTCCCAGTCACAAGGACACTGTACCCCATTCCCAGTCACAGAGACACTGTACCCAATGCCGAGTTTCATTGGCACTGTATCCCATTCCCAGTCACAGAGACACTGTACCCCATTCCCAGTCACAGAGACACTTTCCCCCATTCCCATTCACAGGGACACTGTACCCCACTCCCAGTCACAGAGACACTGTACCCCATTCCCAGTCACAGCGACACTGTACCCGATGCCGAGATTCATTGACACTGTACCCCATTCCCAGTCACAGAGACACTGTACTCCATTCCCAGTCACAGGGACACTGTACCCCATTCCCAGTCACAGGGACACTGTACCCCATTCCCAGTCACAGGGACTCTTTACCCCTGTCCCAGTCACAGGAACACTATACCCCATTCCCAGTCACAGGGATACTGTACCCCATTCCCAGTGACAGAGACACTGTACCCCATTCCCAGTCACTGAGACACTATACCCCATTCCCAGTCACCTAGACACTGTACACCATTCCCATTCACAGAGACATTGTACCCCATTCCCAGTCTCAGAGACACTGTACCCCATTCCCAGTCACAGGGATACTCTATCCCATTCCCAATCACAGGGGCACTGTACCCCTTTCCCAGTCACAGGGATACTGTATCCCATTCCCAGTCACAGAGACACTGTACCCCATTCCCAGTCACAGAGACACTGTACCCCATTCCCTGTCACAGGGACACTATAACCCTATACCAGTCACAGAGACACTGTACCCCATTCCCATTCACAGAGACACTATACCCCATTCCCAGTCACCTAGACACTGTACCCCATTCCCATTCACAGAGACACTGTACCCCATTCACAGTCACCTAGACACTGTACCCCATTCCCATTCACAGAGACACTGTACCCCTTTCCCATTCACAGGGATACTGTATCCCATTCCCAGTCACAGGGAC
Source organism: Cetorhinus maximus (assembly GCF_964194155.1). NCBI lineage: Eukaryota > Metazoa > Chordata > Chondrichthyes > Lamniformes > Cetorhinidae > Cetorhinus > Cetorhinus maximus. The sequence continues at coordinate 80,843 of NW_027596890.1, forward strand.
TCTGTACCCCTTTCCCAGTCACAGGGATACTGTATCCCATTCCCAGCCACAGGGACACTGTACCCCTTTCCCAGCCACAGGGATACTGTATCCCATTCCCAATCACAGGGACACTGTACCCCATTCCCAGTCACGGAGACACTGTACCCGATGCCGAGTTTCATTGACACTGTACCCCATTCCCAGTCACATAGACACTGTACCCCAATCCCAGTCACAGAGACACTGTACCCCAATCCCAGTCACAGGGACACTGTACCCCATTCCCAGTCACAGAGACACTGTACCACATTCCCAGTCACAGGGACACTGTACCCCATTTCCAGTCATAGGGACACTGTACCCCATTCCGAGTCACAAGGACACTGTACCCCATTCCCAGTCATAGGGACACTGTGCCCCATTCCCAGTCACAGAGACGCTGTATTCCATTCTCAGTTACAGGGAATCTGTACCCCAGCCTTGGTCACGGGGACACTGTACTCCAATCCAGGTCACAGACACACAGTACACCATTCCCAGTCACAGAGACACTGTACTCCATTCCCAGTCACAGGGACACTGTACCTCATTGCCAGTCACAGGGACAATGTACCCCATTCCCAGTCACAGAGACACTGTACTCCATTTCCAGTCACAGAGACACTGTACCCCAATCCCAGTCACAGAGACACTGTACCCCAATCCCAGTCACAGGGACACTGTACCCCATTCCCATTCACAGAGACACTGTACCCCATTCCCAGTCAAAGGGACACTGTACCCCATTCCCAGTCACAGGGACACTGTACCCCTTTCCCAGTCACAGGGACACTGTACCCCATTCCCAGTCACAGAGGCACTGTACCCCTATCCCAATCACAGGAACACTGTACCCCATTCCCTGTCACAGGGACACTGTACCCCATTCCCAGTCACAGAGTCACTGTACCCCATTCCCGGTCACAGAGACACTTTCCCCCATTCCCATTTACAGGGACACTGTACCCCATTCCCAGTCACAGAGACACTGTACCCCATTCCCAGTCACAGCGACACTGTACTCCATTCCCAGTCACAGGGACACTGTACCCCATTCCCAGTCACAGAGACACTGTACTCCATTCCCAGTGACAGGGACACTGTACCCCATTCCCAGTCACAGGGACACTGTACCCCATTGCCAGTCTCAGGGAAACTGTACTCCATTCCCATTCTCAGGGACACTGTACCCCATTCCCTGTCACAGTGACACTGTACCCCATTCCCTTCAGAGGGACTCTTTACCCCATTCCCTGTCACAGGCACACTGTGCCCCATTCCCAGTCAGAGAGACACTGTACTGCATTCTCAGTTACAGGGAAACTGTACCCCAGCCTTGGTCACAGGGACACCGTACCCCATTCCCAATAACAGGGACACTGTACACCATTCCCAGTCACAGAGACATTGTACCCCATTCCCAATCACAAGGACACTGTACCCCATTCCCAGTCAAGAGACACTGTACTCCATTCCCAGTCACAGGGAAAGTGCACCCCATTCCCAGTCACAGGGACAATGTACCCCATTCCCTGTCACAGGGACACTCTACCCCATTCCCATTCACAGGGACACTGTACCCCATTCCCTGTCACAGGGACACTGTACCCCATTTCCAGTCATAGGGACACTGTACCCCATTCCCAGTCACAGGGACACTGTACCCCATTCCCATCCATAGGGGCACTGTACCCCATTCCCAGTCACAGAGACGTTGTATTCCATTCTCAGTTTCAGGGAAACTGTACCCCAGCCTTGGTCACAGGGACACTGTACTCCAATCCAGGTCACAGACACACAGTACACCATTCCCAGTCACAGAGACACTGTACTCCATTCCCAGTCACAGGGACACTATACCTCATTGCCAGTCACAGGGACACTGTACCCCATTCCGAGTCAAAGGGACACTGTACCCCATTCACAGTCACAGGGACACTGTACCCCATTCCCAGTCACAGAGGCACTGTACCCCAATCCCAATCACAGGAACACTGTACCCCATTCCCTGTCACAGAGACACTGTACCCCATTCCCAGTCACAAGGACACTGTACCCCATTCCCTGTCACAGAGACACTGTACCCCATTCCCAGTCACAAGGACACTGTACCCCATTCCCAGTCACAGAGACACTGTACCCAATGCCGAGTTTCATTGGCACTGTATCCCATTCCCAGTCACAGAGACACTGTACCCCATTCCCAGTCACAGAGACACTTTCCCCCATTCCCATTCACAGGGACACTGTACCCCACTCCCAGTCACAGAGACACTGTACCCCATTCCCAGTCACAGCGACACTGTACCCCATTCCCAGTCACAGGGACATTGTACCCCATTTCCAGGCATAGGGACACTGTGCTCCATTCCGAGTCACAGGGACACTGTACCCCATTCCCAGTCATAGGGACACTGTACCCCATTCCCAGTCACAGAGACACTGTACCCGATGCCGAGTTTCATTGACACTGTACCCCATTCCCAGTCACAGAGACACTGTACTCCATTCCCAGTCACAGGGACACTGTACCCCATTCCCAGTCACAGGGACACTGTACCCCTTTCCCAGTCACAGGGACTCTTTACCCCTGTCCCAGTCACAGGAACAGTATACCCCATTCCCAGTCACAGGGATACTGTACCCCATTCCCAGTGACAGAGACACTGTACCCCATTCCCAGTCACTAAGACACTATACCCCATTCCCAGTCACCTAGACACTGTACACCATTCCCATTCACAGAGACATTGTACCCCATTCCCAGTCACAGAGACACTGTACCCCATTCCCAGTCACAGGGATACTCTATCCCATTCCCAGTCACAGGGGCACTGTACCCCTTTCCCAGTCACAGGGATACTGTATCCCATTCCCAGTCACTGAGACACTGTGCCCCATTCCCAGTCACAGAGACACTGTACCCCATTCCCTGTCACAGGGACACTATAACCCAATACCAGTCACAGAGACACTGTACCCCATTCCCAGTCACAGAGACACTATACCCCATTCCCAGTCACCTAGACACTGTACCCCATTCCCATTCACAGAGACACTGTACCCCATTCACAGTCACCTAGACACTGTACCCCATTCCCATTCACAGAGACACTGTACCCCTTTCCCATTCACAGGGATACTGTATCCCATTCCCAGTCACAGGGACTCTGTACCCCTTTCCCAGTCACAGGGATACTGTATCCCATTCCCAGCCACAGGGACACTGTACCCCTTTCCCAGCCACAGGGATACTGTATCCCATTCCCAATCACAGGGACACTGTACCCCATTCCCAGTCACGGAGACACTGTACCCGATGCCGAGTTTCATTGACACTGTACCCCATTCCCAGTCACATAGACACTGTACCCCAATCCCAGTCACAGAGACACTGTACCCCAATCCCAGTCACAGGGACACTGTACCCCATTCCCAGTCACAGAGACACTGTACCACATTCCCAGTCACAGGGACACTGTACCCCATTTCCAGTCATAGGGACACTGTACCCCATTCCGAGTCACAAGGACACTGTACCCCATTCCCAGTCATAGGGACACTGTGCCCCATTCCCAGTCACAGAGACGCTGTATTCCATTCTCAGTTACAGGGAATCTGTACCCCAGCCTTGGTCACGGGGACACTGTACTCCAATCCAGGTCACAGACACACAGTACACCATTCCCAGTCACAGAGACACTGTACTCCATTCCCAGTCACAGGGACACTGTACCTCATTGCCAGTCACAGGGACAATGTACCCCATTCCCAGTCACAGAGACACTGTACTCCATTTCCAGTCACAGAGACACTGTACCCCAATCCCAGTCACAGAGACACTGTACCCCAATCCCAGTCACAGGGACACTGTACCCCATTCCCATTCACAGAGACACTGTACCCCATTCCCAGTCAAAGGGACACTGTACCCCATTCCCAGTCACAGGGACACTGTACCCCTTTCCCAGTCACAGGGACACTGTACCCCATTCCCAGTCACAGAGGCACTGTACCCCAATCCCAATCACAGGAACACTGTACCCCATTCCCTGTCACAGGGACACTGTACCCCATTCCCAGTCGCAGGGTCACTGTACCCCATTCCGAGTCACAGAGACACTGTACCCAATGCCGAGTTTCATTGACACTGTATCCCATTTCCAGTCACAGAGACACTGTACCCCATTCCCAGTCACAGAGACACTTTCCCCCAATCCCATTCACAGGGACACTGTACCCCATTCCCAGTCACAGAGAAACTGTACCCCATTCCCAGTCACAGCGACACTGTACCCCATTCCCAGTCACAGAGTCACTGTACCCCATTCCCGGTCACAGAGACACTTTCCCCCATTCCCATTCACAGGGACACTGTACCCCATTCCCAGTCACAGAGACACTGTACCCCATTCCCAGTCACAGCGACACTGTACTCCATTCCCAGTCACAGGGACACTGTACCCCATTCCCAGTCACAGAGACACTGTACTCCATTCCCAGTGACAGGGACACTGTACCCCATTCCCAGTCACAGGGACACTGTACCCCATTGCCAGTCTCAGGGACACTGTACTCCATTCCCATTCTCAGGGACACTGTACCCCATTCCCTGTCACAGTGACACTGTACCCCATTCCCTTCAGAGGGACTCTTTACCCCATTCCCTGTCACAGGCACACTGTGCCCCATTCCCAGTCAGAGAGACACTGTACTGCATTCTCAGTTACAGGGAAACTGTACCCCAGCCTTGGTCACAGGGACACCGTACCCCATTCCCAATAACAGGGACACTGTACACCATTCCCAGTCACAGAGACATTGTACCCCATTCCCAATCACAAGGACACTGTACCCCATTCCCAGTCACAGAGACACTGTACTCCATTCCCAGTCACAGGGAAAGTGCACCCCATTCCCAGTCACAGGGACAATGTACCCCATTCCCTGTCACAGGGACACTCTACCCCATTCCCATTCACAGGGACACTGTACCCCATTCCCTGTCACAGGGACACTGTACCCCATTCCCTGTCACAGGGACACTGTACCCCATTCCCAGTCACAGAGACACTATACCCCATTCCCAGTCACCTAGACACTCTACCCCATTCCCATTCACAGGGACACGGTACCCCATTCCCAGTCACAGAGACACTGTACTCCATTCCCAGTCACAGGGACACTATACCCCATTCCCAGTCACAGGGACACTGTACCCCATTCCCAGTCACAGGGACTCTTTACCCCAGTCCGAGTCACAGGGACACTATACCCCATTCCCATTCACAGGGATACTGTACCCCTTTCCCAGTCACAGAGACACTGTACCCCATTCCCAGTCACAGAGACAATATACCCCATTCCCAGTAACCTAGACACTGTACCCCATTCCCATTCACAGAGACACTGTACCCCATTCCCATTCACAGGGATACTTTATCCCATTCCCAATCACAGGGACACTGTACCCCTTTCCCAGTCACAGGGATACTGTATCCCATTCCCAGTCACAGGGACACTGTACCCCTTTCCCAGTCACAGGGATACTGTATCCCATTCCCAGCCACAGGGACACTATACCCCATTCCCAATCACAGGGACACTGTACCCCATTCCCAGTCGCAGTGACACTGTACCCGATGCCGAGTTTCATTGACACTGTACCCCATTCCCAGTCACATAGGCACTGTACCCCAATCCCTGTCACAGAGACACTGTACGCCAATCCCAGTCACAGGGACACTGTACCCCATTCCCAGTCACGCCGACACTGTACCCCATTCCCAGTCACATGGACACTGTACCCCATTTCCAGTCATAGGGACACTGTACCCCATTCCGAGTCACAGGGACGCTATACACCATTCCCAGTCATAGGGACACTGTACCCCATTCCCAGTCACAGAGACGCTGTATTCCATTCTCAGTTACAGGGAAACTGTACCCCAGCCTTGGTCACAGGGACACTGTACTCCAATCCAGGTCACAGACACACAGTACCCCATTCCCAGTCACTGAGACACTGTACTCCATTCCCAGTCACAGGGACACTGTACCCCATTCCCAGTCACAGAGACACTGTACTCCATTCCCAGTCTCAGAGATACTGTTCCCCAATCCCAGTCACAGAGACATTGTACCCCAATCCCAGTCACAGGGACACTGTACCCTATTCCCATTCACAGAGCCACTGTGCCCCATTCCCAGTCAAAGGGACACTGTACCCCATTCCCAGTCAGAGGGACACTGTACCCCATTCCCAGTCATCGAGGCAATGTATCCCATTCCCAATCACAGGGACACTGTACCCCATTCCCAGTCACAGAGACACTGTACCCAATGCCGAGTTTCATTGACACTGTATCCCATTCCCAGTCACAGAGACACTGTACCCCATTCCCAGTCACAGAGACACTTTCCCCCATTCCCATTCACAGGGACACTCTACCCCATTCCCAGTCACAGAGACACTGTACCCCATTCCCAGTCACAGAGACACTGTACCCCATTCCCAATCACAGGGACACTGTACCCCATTCCCAGTCACAGAGACACTGTACCCAATGCCTAGTTTCATTGACACTGTATCCCATTCCCAGTCACAGAGACACTGTACCCCATTCCCAGTCACAGCGACACTGTACCCCATTCCCATTCACAGAGTCACTGTACCCCATTCCCAGTCACAGAGACACTTTCCCCCGTTCCCATTCACAGGGACACTGTACCCCATTCACAGTCACAGAGACACTGTACCCCATTCCCAGTCACAGCGACACTGTACCCCATTCCCAGTCACAGGGACACTGTACCCCATTCCCAGTCACAGAGACACTGTACTCCATTCCCAGTCACAGGGACACTGTACCCCATTCCCAGTCACAGGGACACTGTACCCCATTCCCAGTCACAGGGACACTGTACCCCATTCCCAGTCACAGAGACACTGTACCCCATTACCAGTCACAGAGATACTGTACCCCATTCCCAGTCACAGTGACAATGTACCCCATTCCCAGTCACAGGGACACTGTACCCCATTGCCAGTCACAGGGACACTGTACCCCATTCCCTGTCACAGTGACACTGTTCCCCATTCCCTGTCAGAGGGACTCTTTACCCCATTCCCTGTCACAGGCACACTGTACCCCATTCCCTGTCACAGAGACACTGTACTGCATTCTCAGTTACAGGGAAACTGTACACCAGCCTTGGTCACAGGGACACCATACCCCATTGCCAATCACAGGGACACTGTACACCATTCCCAGTCACAGAGATATTGTACCCCATTCCCAATCACAAGGACAATGTACCCCATTCCCTGTCACAGAGACACTGTACTCCATTCCCAGTCACAGGGACAGTGCACCCCATTCCCAGTCACAGGGACACTGTACCCCATTCCCATTCACAGGGACACTGTACCCCATTCCCAGTCACAGGGACTCTTTACCCCAGTCCCAGTCACAGGGACACTATACCCCATTCCCAGTCACAGGGATACTGTACCCTATTCCCAGTCACAGAGACACTGTACCCCATTCCCACTCACAGAGACACATACCCCATTCCCAGTCACCTAGACAATGTACCCCATTCCCATTCACAGTGACACTGTAACCCATTCCCAGTCACAGAGAAACTGTACCCCATTCCCAGTCATAGGGATACTGTATCCCATTCCCAGTCACAGGGACACTGTACCCCTTTCCCAGTCACAGGGATACTGTATCCCATTCCCAGTCACAGAGACACTATACCCCATTCCCAATCACAGGCACACTATACCCGATTCCCAGTCACAGGGACACTATACCCCATTGCCAGTCACAGGGACACAGTACCCCATTCCTACTCACAGAGACACTCTACCCCAATCCCAGTCACAGGGACACTGTACCCCATTCCCACTCACAGAGACACTGTACCCCAATCCCAGTCACAGGGACACTGTACCTCATTCCCAGTCACAGGGACACTGTACCCCATTGCCAGTCACAGGGACACTGTACCCCATTCCCAGTCACAGAGACACTATACACCATTCCCAGTCACCTAGACACTGTACCCCATTCCCAGTCACAGAGACACTGCACTCCATTCCCAGCCACAGAGACACTGTACCCCATTCCCAGTCACAGGGACACTGTACCCCATTCCCAGTCACAGAGACACTGTACACGATGCCGAGTTTCTTGACACTGTGCCCCATTCCCAGTCACATAGACACTGTACCCGATGCCGATTTTCATTGACACTGTACCCCATTCCCAGTCACAGAGACACTGTACTCCATTCCCAGTCACATGGACACTGTACCCCATTCCCAGTCACATGGACACTGTACCCCATTCCCAGTCACAGGGACTCTTTACCCCTGTCCCAGTCACAGGGACGCTATACCCCATTCCCAGTCACAGGGATACTGTGCCCCATTCCCAGTGATAGAGACACTGTACCCCATTCCCAGTCACTGAGACACTATACCCCATTCCCAGTCACCTAGACACTGTACACCATTCCCATTCACAGAGACACTGTACCCCATTCCCAGTCACAGAGACACTGTACCCCATTCCCAGTCACAGGGATACTGTATCCCATTCCCAGTCACAGGGAGACTCTACCCCTTTCCCAGTCACAGGGATACTGTATCCCATTTCCAGTCACAGAGACACTATACCCCATTCCCAATCACAGGGACACTGTACCCCATTCCCAATCACAGGGACACTGTACCGCATTCCCAGTCACAGGGACACTATACCCCAATACCAGTCACAGAGACACTGTACCCCATTCCCAGTCACAGAGACACTATACCCCATTCCCAGTCACCTAGACACTGTACCCCATTCCCATTCACAGAGACACTGTACCCCATTCCCAGTCACCTAGACACTGTACCCCATTCCCATTCACAGAGACACTGTACCCCTTTCCCATTCACAGGGATACTTTATCCCATTCCCAGTCACAGGGACACTGTACCCCTTTCCCAGTCACAGGGATACTGCATCCCATTCCCAGCCACAGGGACACTATACCCCATTCCCAATCACAGGGACACTGTACCCCATTCTCAGTCACAGAGACACTGTACCCGATGCCGAGTTTCATTGACACTGTACCCTATTCCCAGTCACATAGACACTGTACCCCAATCCCAGTCACAGAGACACTGTACCCCAATCCCAGTCACAGGGACACTGTACCCCATTCCCAGTCACAGGGACACTGTACCCCATTTCCAGTCATAGGGACACTGTACCCCATTCCCAGTCACAGGGACACTGTACCCCATTCCCAGCCAGAGGGGCACTGTACCCCATTCCCAGTCACAGAGACGTTGTATTCCATTCTCAGTTACAAGGAAACTGTACCCCAGCCTTGGTCACAGGGACACTGTACTCGAATCCAGGTCACAGACACACAGTACACCATTCCCAGTCACAGAGACACTGTACTCCATTCCCAGTCACAGGGACACTATACCTCATTGCCAGTCACAGGGACACTGTACCCGATTCCGAGTCAAAGGGACACTGTACCCCATTCACAGTCACAGGGACACTGTACCCCATTCCCAGTCACAGAGGCAATGTACCCCAATCCCAATCACAGGAACACTGTACCCCATTCCCTGTCACAGAGACACTGTACCCCATTCCCAGTCACAAGGACACTGTACCCCATTCCCTGTCACAGAGACACTGTACCCCATTCCCAGTCACAAGGACACTGTACCCCATTCCCAGTCACAGAGACACTGTACCCAATGCCGAGTTTCATTGGCACTGTATCCCATTCCCAGTCACAGAGACACTGTACCCCATTCCCAGTCACAGAGACACTTTCCCCCATTCCCATTCACAGGGACACTGTACCCCATTCCCAGTCACAGAGACACTGTACCCCATTCCCAGTCACAGCGACACTGTACCCCATTCCCAGTCACAGAGTCACTGTACCCCATTCCCGGTCACAGAGACACTTTCCCCCATTCCCATTCACAGGGTCACTGTACCCCATTCCCAGTCACAGAGACACTGTACCCCATTCCCAGTCACAGCGACACTGTACCCCATTCCCAGTCACAGGGACACTGTACCCCATTCCCAGTCACAGAGACACTGCACTCCATTCCCAGTCACAGGGACGCAGTACCCCATTCCCAGTAACAGGGACACTGTACCCCATTGCCAGTCACAGGGACACTGTACCCTATTCCCAGTCACAGAGACACTTTCCCCCATTCCCATTCACAGGGACACTGTATCCCATTCCCAGTCACAGAGACACTGTACCCCATTCCCAGTCACAGGGACACTGCACCCCATTCCCAGTCACAGGGACACTATACCCCATTCACAGTCACAGGGACACTGTGGCCCATTCCCAGTCACAGGGACACTATACCCCATTCACAGTCACAGGGACACTGTGGCCCATTCCCACTCACAGGGACACTATACCCCATTCCCAGTCACAGGGAAACTGTACCCCATTCCCAGTCACAGGGACACTATACCCCATTCCCAGTCACAGTGACACTGTGGCCCATTCCCAGTCACAGGGACACCGTACCCCATTGCCAGTCACAGGGACACTGTACACCATTCCCAGTCCTAGAGACACTGTACCCCATTCCCAATCACAAGGACACTGTACCCCATTCCCAGTCACAGAGACACTGTACCCCATTCCCAGTCACTGGGACAGTGTACCCCATTCCCAGTCTCAGGGACACTGTACCCCATTCCCTATCACAGGGATACTGTACCCCATTTCCAATCACAGGGACACTGTACCCCATTCCCTGTCACAGGGACACTGTACCCCTTTCCCAGTCACAGAGACACTGTACTCCATTCCCAGTCACAGACACTGTACTCCACTCCCTGTCACAGGGACACTGTACCCCATTCCCAGTCACAGGGTCACTCTACCCCATTGCCAGTCACAGGGACACTGTACCCCATTCCCAGTCACAGAGACACTGTACTCCATTCCCAGTCACAGAGACACTTTCCCCCATTCCCATTCACAGGGACACTGTACCGCATTCCCAGTCACAGAGACACTGTACTCCATTCCCAGTCACAGGGACACTGTACCCCATTCCCAGTCACAGGGGCACTGTACCCCATTCCCAGTCACAGGGAATCTTTTCCCCAGTCCCAGTCACAGGGACATTATACCCCATTCCCAGTCACAGGGATACTGTACCCCATTCCAGGTCACAGAGACACTGTACCCCATTCCCAGTCACAGAGACACTATACCCCATTCCCAGTCACCTAGACACTGTACCCCATTCCCATTCACAGAGACACTGTACCCCATTCCCAGTCACAGAGACACTGTAACCCATTCCCAGTCACAGAGGCACTGTACCCCAATCCCAATCACAGGAACACTGTACCCCATTCCCTGTCACAGAGACACTGTACCCCATTCCCAGTCACAAGGACACTGTACCCCATTCCCAGTCACAGAGACACTGTACCCAATGCCGAGTTTCATTGGTACTGTATCCCATTCCCAGTCACAGAGACACTGTACCCCATTCCCAGTCACAGAGACACTTTCCCCCATTCCCATTCACAGGGACACTGTACCCCACTCCCAGTCACAGAGAAACTGTACCCCATTCCCAGTCACAGCGACACTGTACCCCATTCCCAGTCACAGAGTCACTGTACCCCATTCCCGGTCACAGAGACACTTTCCCCCATTCCCATTCACAGGGACACTGTACTCCATTCCCAGTCACAGAGACACTGTACCCCATTCCCAGTCACAGCGACACTGTACCCCATTCCCAGTCACAGGGACACTGTACCCCATTCCCAGTCACAGAGACACTGCACTCCATTCCCAGTCACAGGGACACAGTACCCCATTCCCAGTCACAGGGACACTGTACCCCATTGCCAGTCACAGGGACACTGTACCCCATTCCCAGTCACAGAGACAATTTCCCCCATTCCCATTCACAGGGACACTGTATCCCATTCCCAGTCACAGAGACACTGTTCCCCATTCCCAGTCACAGGGACACTGTACCCCATTCCCAGTCACAGGGACACTATACCCCATTCACAGTCACAGGGACACTGTGGCCCATTCCCAGTCACAGGGACACTATACCCCATTCACAGTCACAGGGACACTGTGGCCCATTCCCAGTCACAGGGACACTATACCCCATTCCCAGTCACAGGGAAACTGTACCCCATTCCCAGTCACAGGGACACTATACCCCATTCCCAGTCACAGTGACACTGTGGCCCATTCCCAGTTACAGGGACACCGTACCCCATTGCCAGTCACAGGGACACTGTACACCATTCCCAGTCCTAGAGACACTGTACCCCATTCCCAATCACAAGGACACTTACCCCATTCCCAGTCACAGAGACACTGTACCCCATTCCCTGTCACAGGGACACTGTACCCCATTCCCAGTCTCAGGGTCACTGTACCCCATTCCCTATCACAGGGACACTCTACCCCATTCCCATTCACAGGGACACTGTACCCCATTCCCTGTCACAGGGACACTCTACCCCATTCCCAGTCACAGAGACACTGTACTCCATTCCCAGTCACTGGGACACTGTACCCCATTCCCTGTCACAGGGACACTGTACCCCATTCCCTGTCACAGGGACACTATACCCCATTCCCATTGACAGAGACACTGTACCCCATTCCCAGTCACAGAGACACTGTACCCCATTCCCAGTCACAGGGATACTGTATCCCATTCCCAGTCACAGGGACACTGTACCCCTTTCCCAGTCACAGGGATACTGTATCCCATTCCCAGTCACAGAGACTCTATACCCCATTCCCAATCACAGGGACACTGTACCCCACTCCCAGTCACAGGGACACTGTACCCCAATCCCAGTCACAGAGACACTATACCCCATTCCCAGTCACCTAGACACTGTACCCCATTCCCATTCACAGAGACACTTTACCCCATTCCCAGTCACAGACACACTGTACCCCATTCCCATTCACAGGGATACTGTATCCCTTTCCCAGTCACAGAGACACTGTATCCCATTCCCAGTCACAGGGACACTGTACACCTTTCCCAGTCACAGGGATACTGTATCCCATTCCCAGTAACAGGGACACTATACCCCATTCCCAATCACTGGGACACTGTACCCCATTCCCAGTCACAGAGACACTGTACCCGATGCCGAGTTTTATTGACACTGTACCCCATTCCCAGTCCCATAGACACTGTTCCCCAATCCCAGTCACAGAGACACTGTACCCCAATCCCAGTCACAGGGACACTGTACCGCATTCCCAGTCACAGAGACACTGTACCCCATTCCCAGTCACAGGGACACTGTACCCCAATCCCAGTCACAGAAACACTGTACCCCATTCCATGTCACAGGGACACTGTACCCAATTCCCATTCGCAGAGACACTTACCCCATTCACAGCGACACTGTACCCCATTCCCAGTCACAGAGACACTGTACCCCATTCCCAGTCGCAGGGACACTGTACCCCTTTCCCAGTCACAGAGACACTGTACTCCATTCCCAGTCACAGAGACACTGTACTCCACTCCCTGTCACAGGGACACTGTAGCCCATTCCCAGTCACAGGGTCACTCTACCCCATTGCCAGTCACAGGGACACTGTACCCCATTCCCAGTCACAGAGACACTGTACTCCATTCCCAGTCACAGAGACACTTTCCCCCATTCCCATTCACAGGGACACTGTACCGCATTCCCAGTCACAGAGACACTGTACTCCATTCCCAGTCACAGGGACACTGTACCCCATTCCCAGTCACAGGGGCACTGTACCCCATTCCCAGTCACAGGGAATCTTTTCCCCAGTCCCAGTCACAGGGACATTATACCCCATTCCCAGTCACAGGTATACTGTACCCCATTCCAGGTCACAGAGACACTGTACCCCATTCCCAGTCACTGAGACACTATACCCCATTCCCAGTCACCTAGACACTGTACCCCATTCCCATTCACAGAGACACTGTAACCCATTCCCATTCACAGAGACACTGTAACCCATTCCCAGTCACAGAGACACTGTACCCCATTCCCACTCACAGGGACACTGTACCCCATTCCCCGTCACAGGGAATCTTTACCCCAGTCACAGGGATACTGTACCCCATTCCCAGTCACAGAGACACTGTACCCCATTCCCAGTCACAGAGACACTGTACCACATTCCCAGTCACAGGGACACTGTACCCCATTTCCAGTCATAGGGACACTGTACCCCATTCCGAGTCACAAGGACACTGTACCCCATTCCCAGTCATAAGGACACTGTGCCCCATTCCCAGTCACAGAGACGCTATATTCCATTCTCAGTTACAGGGAATCTGTACCCCAGCCTTGGTCACGGGGACACTGTACTCCAATCCAGGTCACAGACACACAGTACACCATTCCCAGTCACAGAGACACTGTACTCCATTCCCAGTCACAGGGACACTGTACCTCATTGCCAGTCACAGGGACAATGTACCCCATTCCCAGTCACAGAGACACTGTACCACATTCCCAGTCACAGGGACACTGTACCCCATTTCCAGTCATGGGGACACTGTACCCCATTCCGAGTCACAAGGACACTGTACCCCATTCCCAGTCATAGGGACACTGTGCCCCATTCCCAGTCACAGAGACGCTATATTCCATTCTCAGTTACAGGGAATCTGTACCCCAGCCTTGGTCACGGGGACACTGTACTCCAATCCAGGTCACAGACACACAGTACACCATTCCCAGTCACAGAGACACTGTACTCCATTCCCAGTCACAGGGACACTGTACCTCATTGCCAGTCACAGGGACAATGTACCCCATTCCCAGTCACAGAGACACTGTACTCCATTTCCAGTCACAGAGACACTGTACCCCATTCCCATTCACAGAGACACTGTACCCCATTCCCAATCAAAGGGACACTGTACCCCATTCCCAGTCACAGGGACACTGTACCCCTTTCCCAGTCACAGGGACACTGTACCCCATTCCCAGTCACAGAGGCACTGTACCCCAATCCCAATCACAGGAACACTGTACCCCATTCCCTGTCACAGGGACACTGTACCCCATTCCCAGTCACAGGGTCACTGTACCCCATTCCGAGTCACAGAGACACTGTACCCAATGCCGAGTTTCATTGACACTGTATCCCATTTCCAGTCACAGAGACACTGTACCCCATTCCCAGTCACAGAGACACTTTCCCCCATTCCCATTCACAGGGACACTGTACCCCATTCCCAGTCACAGAGAAACTGTACCCCATTCCCAGTCACAGCGACACTGTACCCCATTCCCAGTCACAGAATCACTGTACCCCATTCCCGGTCACAGAGACACTTTCCCCCATTCCCATTCACAGGGACACTGTACCCCATTCCCAGTCACAGAGACACTGTACCCCATTCCCAGTCACAGCGACACTGTACTCCATTCCCAGTCACAGGGACACTGTACCCCATTCCCAGTCACAGAGACACTGTACTCCATTCCCAGTGACAGGGACACTGTACCCCATTCCCAGTCACAGGGACACTGTACCCCATTGCCAGTCTCAGGGACACTGTACTCCATTCCCATTCTCAGGGACACTGTACCCCATTCCCTGTCACAGTGACACTGTACCCCATTCCCTTCAGAGGGACTCTTTACCCCATTCCCTGTCACAGGCACACTGTGCCCCATTCCCAGTCAGAGAGACACTGTACTGCATTCTCAGTTACAGGGAAACTGTACCCCAGCCTTGGTCACAGGGACACCGTACCCCATTCCCAATAACAGGGACACTGTACACCATTCCCAGTCACAGAGACATTGTACCCCATTCCCAATCACAAGGACACTGTACCCCATTCCCAGTCACAGAGACACTGTACTCCATTCCCAGTCACAGGGACAGTGCACCCCATTCCCAGTCACAGGGACAATGTACCCCATTCCCTGTCACAGGGACACTCTACCCCATTCCCATTCACAGGGACACTGTACCCCATTCCCTGTCACACGGACACTGTACCCCATTCCCTGTCACAGGGACACTGTACCCCATTCCCAGTCACAGAGACACTATACCCCATTCCCAGTCACCTAGACACTGTACCCCATTCCCATTCACAGGGACACGGTACCCCATTCCCAGTCACAGAGACACTGTACTCCATTCCCAGTCACAGGGACACTATACCCCATTCCCAGTCACAGGGACACTGTACCCCATTCCCAGTCACAGGCACTCTTTACCCCAGTCCGAATCACAGGGACACTGTACCCCATTCCCAGTCACAGGGATACTGTACCCCTTTCCCAGTCACAGAGACACTGTACCCCATTCCCAGTCACAGAGACACTATACCCCATTCCCAGTAACCTAGACACTGTACCCCATTCCCATTCACAGAGACACTGTACCCCATTCCCATTCACAGGGATACTTTATCCCATTCCCAATCACAGGGACACTGTACCCCTTTCCCAGTCACAGGGATACTGTATCCCATTCCCAGTCACAGGGACACTGTACCCCTTTCCCAGTCACAGGGATACTGTATCCCATTCCCAGCCACAGGGACACTATACCCCATTCCCAATCACAGGGACACTGTACCCCATTCCCAGTCGCAGTGACACTGTACCCGATGCCGAGTTTCATTGACACTGTACCCCATTCCCAGTCACATAGACACTGTACCCCATTCACAGTCACAGGGACACTGTGGCCCATTCCCAGTCACAGGGACACTATACCCCATTCACAGTCACAGGGACACTGTGGCCCATTCCCACTCAGAGGGACACTATACCCCATTCCCAGTCACAGGGAAACTGTACCCCATTCCCAGTCACAGGGACACTATACCCCATTCCCAGTCACAGTGACACTGTGGCCCATTCCCAGTCACAGGGACACCGTACCCCATTGCCAGTCACAGGGACACTGTACACCATTCCCAGTCCTAGAGACACTGTACCCCATTCCCAATCAAAAGGACACTGTACCCCATTCCCAGTCACAGAGACACTGTACCCCATTCCCTGTCACAGGGACACTGTACCCCATTCCCAGTCTCAGGGTCACTGTACCCCATTCCCTATCACAGGGACACTGTACCCCATTCCCATTCACAGGGACACTGTACCCCATTCCCTGTCACAGGGACACTGTACCCCATTCCCAGTCACAGGGACACTCTACCCCATTCCCAGTCACAGAGACACTGTACTCCATTCCCAGTCACTGGGACACTGTACCCCATTCCCTGTCACAGGGACACTATACCCCATTCCCAGTCACAGGGATACTGTACCCCATTCCCAGTCACAGAGACACTGTACCCCATTCCCATTGACAGAGACACTGTACCCCATTCCCAGTCACAGAGACACTGTACCCCATTCCCAGTCACAGGGATACTGTATCCCATTCCCAGTCACAGGGACACTGTACCCCTTTCCCAGTCACAGGGATACTGTATCCCATTCCCAGTCACAGAGACTCTATACCCCATTCCCAATCACAGGGACACTGTACCCCACTCCCAGTCACAGGGACACTGTACCCCAATCCCAGTCACAGAGACACTATACCCCATTCCCAGTCACCTAGACACTGTACCCCATTCCCATTCACAGAGACACTTTACCCCATTCCCAGTCACAGACACACTGTACCCCATTCCCATTCACAGGGATACTGTATCCCTTTCCCAGTCACAGAGACACTGTATCCCATTCCCAGTCACAGGGACACTGTACACCTTTCCCAGTCACAGGGATACTGTATCCCATTCCCAGTAACAGGGACACTATACCCCATTCCCAATCACTGGGACACTGTACCCCATTCCCAGTCACAGAGACACTGTACCCGATGCCGAGTTTTATTGACACTGTACCCCATTCCCAGTCCCATAGACACTGTTCCCCAATCCCAGTCACAGAGACACTGTACCCCAATCCCAGTCACAGGGACACTGTACCGCATTCCCAGTCACAGAGACACTGTACCCCATTCCCAGTCACAGGGACACTGTACCCCAATCCCAGTCACAGAAACACTGTACCCCATTCCATGTCACAGGGACACTGTACCCAATTCCCATTCGCAGAGACACTTACCCCATTCACAGCGACACTGTACCCCATTCCCAGTCACAGAGACACTGTACCCCATTCCCAGTCGCAGGGACACTGTACCCCTTTCCCAGTCACAGAGACACTGTACTCCATTCCCAGTCACAGAGACACTGTACTCCACTCCCTGTCACAGGGACACTGTAGCCCATTCCCAGTCACAGGGTCACTCTACCCCATTGCCAGTCACAGGGACACTGTACCCCATTCCCAGTCACAGAGACACTGTACTCCATTCCCAGTCACAGAGACACTTTCCCCCATTCCCATTCACAGGGACACTGTACCGCATTCCCAGTCACAGAGACACTGTACTCCATTCCCAGTCACAGGGACACTGTACCCCATTCCCAGTCACAGGGGCACTGTACCCCATTCCCAGTCACAGGGAATCTTTTCCCCAGTCCCAGTCACAGGGACATTATACCCCATTCCCAGTCACAGGTATACTGTACCCCATTCCAGGTCACAGAGACACTGTACCCCATTCCCAGTCACTGAGACACTATACCCCATTCCCAGTCACCTAGACACTGTACCCCATTCCCATTCACAGAGACACTGTAACCCATTCCCATTCACAGAGACACTGTAACCCATTCCCAGTCACAGAGACACTGTACCCCATTCCCACTCACAGGGACACTGTACCCCATTCCCCGTCACAGGGAATCTTTACCCCAGTCACAGGGATACTGTACCCCATTCCCAGTCACAGAGACACTGTACCCCATTCCCAGTCACAGAGACACTGTACCACATTCCCAGTCACAGGGACACTGTACCCCATTTCCAGTCATAGGGACACTGTACCCCATTCCGAGTCACAAGGACACTGTACCCCATTCCCAGTCATAAGGACACTGTGCCCCATTCCCAGTCACAGAGACGCTATATTCCATTCTCAGTTACAGGGAATCTGTACCCCAGCCTTGGTCACGGGGACACTGTACTCCAATCCAGGTCACAGACACACAGTACACCATTCCCAGTCACAGAGACACTGTACTCCATTCCCAGTCACAGGGACACTGTACCTCATTGCCAGTCACAGGGACAATGTACCCCATTCCCAGTCACAGAGACACTGTACCACATTCCCAGTCACAGGGACACTGTACCCCATTTCCAGTCATAGGGACACTGTACCCCATTCCGAGTCACAAGGACACTGTACCCCATTCCCAGTCATAGGGACACTGTGCCCCATTCCCAGTCACAGAGACGCTATATTCCATTCTCAGTTACAGGGAATCTGTACCCCAGCCTTGGTCACGGGGACACTGTACTCCAATCCAGGTCACAGACACACAGTACACCATTCCCAGTCACAGAGACACTTTCCCCCATTCCCATTCACAGGGACACTGTACCCCATTCCCAGTCACAGAGAAACTGTACCCCATTCCCAGTCACAGCGACACTGTACCCCATTCCCAGTCACAGAATCACTGTACCCCATTCCCGGTCACAGAGACACTTTCCCCCATTCCCATTCACAGGGACACTGTACCCCATTCCCAGTCACAGAGACACTGTACCCCATTCCCAGTCACAGCGACACTGTACTCCATTCCCAGTCACAGGGACACTGTACCCCATTCCCAGTCACAGAGACACTGTACTCCATTCCCAGTGACAGGGACACTGTACCCCATTCCCAGTCACAGGGACACTGTACCCCATTGCCAGTCTCAGGGACACTGTACTCCATTCCCATTCTCAGGGACACTGTACCCTATTCCCTGTCACAGTGACACTGTACCCCATTCCCTTCAGAGGGACTCTTTACCCCATTCCCTGTCACAGGCACACTGTGCCCCATTCCCAGTCAGAGAGACACTGTACTGCATTCTCAGTTACAGGGAAACTGTACCCCAGCCTTGGTCACAGGGACACCGTACCCCATTCCCAATAACAGGGACACTGTACACCATTCCCAGTCACAGAGACATTGTACCCCATTCCCAATCACAAGGACACTGTACCCCATTCCCAGTCACAGAGACACTGTACTCCATTCCCAGTCACAGGGACAGTGCACCCCATTCCCAGTCACAGGGACAATGTACCCCATTCCCTGTCACAGGGACACTCTACCCCATTCCCATTCACAGGGACACTGTACCCCATTCCCTGTCACACGGACACTGTACCCCATTCCCTGTCACAGGGACACTGTACCCCATTCCCAGTCACAGAGACACTATACCCCATTCCCAGTCACCTAGACACTGTACCCCATTCCCATTCACAGGGACACGGTACCCCATTCCCAGTCACAGAGACACTGTACTCCATTCCCAGTCACAGGGACACTATACCCCATTCCCAGTCACAGGGACACTGTACCCCATTCCCAGTCACAGGGACTCTTTACCCCAGTCCGAGTCACAGGGACACTGTACCCCATTCCCAGTCACAGGGATACTGTACCCCTTTCCCAGTCACAGAGACACTGTACCCCATTCCCAGTCACAGAGACACTATACCCCATTCCCAGTAACCTAGACACTGTACCCCATTCCCATTCACAGAGACACTGTACCCCATTCCCATTCACAGGGATACTTTATCCCATTCCCAATCACAGGGACACTGTACCCCTTTCCCAGTCACAGGGATACTGTATCCCATTCCCAGTCACAGGGACACTGTACCCCTTTCCCAGTCACAGGGATACTGTATCCGATTCCCAGCCACAGGGACACTATACCCCATTCCCAATCACAGGGACACTGTACCCCATTCCCAGTCGCAGTGACACTGTACCCGATGCCGAGTTTCATTGACACTGTACCCCATTCCCAGTCACATAGACACTGTACCCCATTCACAGTCACAGGGACACTGTGGCCCATTCCCAGTCACAGGGACACTATACCCCATTCACAGTCACAGGGACACTGTGGCCCATTCCCAGTCACAGGGACACTATACCCCATTCCCAGTCACAGGGAAACTTACCCCATTCCCAGTCACAGGGACACTATACCCCATTCCCAGTCACAGTGACACTGTGGCCCATTCCCAGTCACAGGGACACCGTACCCCATTGCCAGTCACAGGGACACTGTACACCATTCCCAGTCCTAGAGACACTGTACCCCATTCCCAATCAAAAGGACACTGTACCCCATTCCCAGTCACAGAGACACTGTACCCCATTCCCTGTCACAGGGACACTGTACCCCATTCCCAGTCTCAGGGTCACTGTACCCCATTCCCTATCACAGGGACACTGTACCCCATTCCCATTCACAGGGACACTGTACCCCATTCCCTGTCACAGGGACACTGTACCCCATTCCCAGTCACAGGGACACTCTACCCCATTCCCAGTCACAGAGACACTGTACTCCATTCCCAGTCACTGGGACACTGTACCCCATTCCCTGTCACAGGGACACTGTACCCCATTCCCTGTCACAGGGACACTATACCCCATTCCCAGTCACAGGGATACTGTACCCCATTCCCAGTCACAGAGACACTGTACCCCATTCCCATTGACAGAGACACTGTACCCCATTCCCAGTCACAGAGACACTGTACCCCATTCCCAGTCACAGGGATACTGTATCCCATTCCCAGTCACAGGGACACTGTACCCCTTTCCCAGTCACAGGGATACTGTATCCCATTCCCAGTCACAGAGACTCTATACCCCATTCCCAATCACAGGGACACTGTACCCCACTCCCAGTCACAGGGACACTATACCCCAATCCCAGTCACAGAGACACTATACCCCATTCCCAGTCACCTAGACACTGTACCCCATTCCCATTCACAGAGACACTTTACCCCATTCCCAGTCACAGACACACTGTACCCCATTCCCATTCACAGGGATACTGTATCCCTTTCCCAGTCACAGAGACACTGTATCCCATTCCCAGTCACAGGGACACTGTACACCTTTCCCAGTCACAGGGATACTGTATCCCATTCCCAGTAACAGGGACACTATACCCCATTCCCAATCACTGGGACACTGTACCCCATTCCCAGTCACAGAGACACTGTACCCGATGCCGAGTTTTATTGACACTGTACCCCATTCCCAGTCCCATAGACACTGTTCCCCAATCCCAGTCACAGAGACACTGTACCCCAATCCCAGTCACAGGGACACTGTACCGCATTCCCAGTCACAGAGACACTGTACCCCATTCCCAGTCACAGGGACACTGTACCCCAATCCCAGTCACCGAAACACTGTACCCCATTCCATGTCACAGGGACACTGTACCCAATTCCCATTCGCAGAGACACTTACCCCATTCACAGCGACACTGTACCCCATTCCCAGTCACAGAGACACTGTACCCCATTCTCAGTCGCAGGGACACTGTACCCCTTTCCCAGTCACAGAGACACTGTACTCCATTCCCAGTCACAGAGACACTGTACTCCACTCCCTGTCACAGGGACACTGTAGCCCATTCCCAGTCACAGGGTCACTCTACCCCATTGCCAGTCACAGGGACACTGTACCCCATTCCCAGTCACAGAGACACTGTACTCCATTCCCAGTCACAGAGACACTTTCCCCCATTCCCATTCACAGGGACACTGTACCGCATTCCCAGTCACAGAGACACTGTACCCCATTCCCAGTCACTGAGACACTATACCCCATTCCCAGTCACCTAGACACTGTACCCCATTCCCATTCACAGAGACACTGTAACCCATTCCCATTCACAGAGACACTGTAACCCATTCCCAGTCACAGAGACACTGTACCCCATTCCCACTCACAGGGACACTGTACCCCATTCCCCGTCACAGGGAATCTTTACCCCAGTCACAGGGATACTGTACCCCATTCCCAGTCACAGAGACACTGTACCCCATTCCCAGTCACAGAGACACTGTACCACATTCCCAGTCACAGGGACACTGTACCCCATTTCCAGTCATAGGGACACTGTACCCCATTCCGAGTCACAAGGACACTGTACCCCATTCCCAGTCATAGGGACACTGTGCCCCATTCCCAGTCACAGAGACGCTATATTCCATTCTCAGTTACAGGGAATCTGTACCCCAGCCTAGGTCACGGGGACACTGTACTCCAATCCAGGTCACAGACACACAGTACACCATTCCCAGTCACAGAGACACTGTACTCCATTCCCAGTCACAGGGACACTGTACCTCATTGCCAGTCACAGGGACAATGTACCCCATTCCCAGTCACAGAGACACTGTACCACATTCCCAGTCACAGGGACACTGTACCCCATTTCCAGTCATAGGGACACTGTACCCCATTCCGAGTCACAAGGACACTGTACCCCATTCCCAGTCATAGGGACACTGTGCCCCATTCCCAGTCACAGAGACGCTATATTCCATTCTCAGTTACAGGGAATCTGTACCCCAGCCTTGGTCACGGGGACACTGTACTCCAATCCAGGTCACAGACACACAGTACACCATTCCCAGTCACAGAGACACTGTACTCCATTCCCAGTCACAGGGACACTGTACCTCATTGCCAGTCACAGGGACAATGTACCCCATTCCCAGTCACAGAGACACTGTACTCCATTTCCAGTCACAGAGACACTGTACCCCAATCCCAGTCACAGAGACACTGTACCCCAATCCCAGTCACAGGGACACTGTACCCCATTCCCATTCACAGAGACACTGTACCCCATTCCCAGTCACAGGGACACTGTACCCCATTCCCAGTCACAGGGACACTGTACCCCTTTCCCAGTCACAGGGACACTGCACCCCATTCCCAGTCACAGAGGCACTGTACCCCAATCCCAATCACAGGAACACTGTACCCCATTCCCTGTCACAGGGACACTGTACCCCATTCCCAGTCACAGGGTCACTGTACCCCATTCCGAGTCACAGAGACACTGTACCCCATTCCCACTCACAGAGACAATTTCCCCCATTCCCATTCACAGGGACACTGTACCCCATTCCCAGTCACAGAGAAACTGTACCCCATTCCCAGTCACAGCGACACTGTACCCCATTCCCAGTCACAGAGTCACTGTACCCCATTCCCGGTCACAGAGACACTTTCCCCCATTCCCATTCACAGGGACACTGTACCCCATTCCCAGTCACAGAGACACTGTACCCCATTCCCAGTCACAGCGACACTGTACTCCATTCCCAGTCACAGGGACACTGTACCCCATTCCCAGTCACAGAGACACTGTACTCCATTCCCAGTGACAGGGACACTGTACCCCATTCCCAGTCACAGGGACACTGTACCCCATTGCCAGTCTCAGGGACACTGTACTCCATTCCCATTCTCAGGGACACTGTACCCCATTCCCTGTCACAGTGACACTGTACCCCATTCCCTTCAGAGGGACTCTTTACCCCATTCCCTGTCACAGGCACACTGTGCCCCATTCCCAGTCAGAGAGACACTGTACTGCATTCTCAGTTACAGGGAAACTGTACCCCAGCCTTGGTCACAGGGACACCGTACCCCATTCCCAATAACAGGGACACGGTACCCCATTCCCAGTCACAGAGACAATGTACTCCATTCCCAGTCACAGGGACAGTGCACCCCATTCCCAGTCACAGGGACAATGTACCCCATTCCCTGTCACAGGGACACTCGACCCCATTCCCATTCACAGGGACACTGTACCCCATTCCCTGTCACACGGACACTGTACCCCATTCCCTGTCACAGGGACACTGTACCCCATTCCCAGTCACAGAGACACTATACCCCATTCCCAGTCACCTAGACACTGTACCCCATTCCCATTCACAGGGACACGGTACCCCATTCCCAGTCACAGAGACAATGTACTCCATTCCCAGTCACAGGGACACTATACCCCATTCCCAGTCACAGGGACACTGTACCCCATTCCCAGTCACAGGGACTCTTTACCCCAGTCCGAGTCACAGGGACCCTGTATCCCATTCCCAGTCACAGGGATACTGTACCCCTTTCCCAGTCACAGAGACACTGTACCCCATTCCCAGTCACAGAGACAATATACCCCATTCCCAGTAACCTAGACACTGTACCCCATTCCCATTCACAGAGACACTGTACCCCATTCCCATTCACAGGGATACTTTATCCCATTCCCAATCACAGGGACACTGTACCCCTTTCCCAGTCACAGGGATACTGTATCCCATTCCCAGTCACAGGGACACTGTACCCCTTTCCCAGTCACAGGGATACTGTATCCCATTCCCAGCCACAGGGACACTATACCCCATTCCCAATCACAGGGACACTGTACCCCATTCCCAGTCGCAGTGACACTGTAACCGATGCCGAGTTTCATTGACACTGTACCCCATTCCCAGTCACATAGACACTGTACCCCAATCCCAGTCACAGAGACACTGTACGCCAATCCCAGTCACAGGGACACTGTACCCCATTCCCAGTCACGCAGACACTGTACCCCATTCCCAGTCACATGGACACTGTACCCCATTTCCAGTCATAGGTACACTGTACCCCATTCCGAGTCACAGGGACGCTATACACCATTCCCAGTCATAGGGACACTGTACCCCATTCCCAGTCACAGAGACGCTGTATTCCATTCTCAGTTACAGGGAAACTGTACCCCAGCCTTGGTCACAGGGACACTGTACTCCAATCCAGGTCACAGACACACAGTACCCCATTCCCAGTCACAGAGACACTGTACTCCATTCCCAGTCACAGGGACACTGTACCCCATTCCCAGTCACAGAGACACTGTACTCCATTCCCAGTCTCAGAGATACTGTTCCCCAATCCCAGTCACAGAGACATTGTACCCCATTCCCAGTCACAGGGACTCTTTACCCCAGTCCCAGTCACAGGGACACTATACCCCATTCCCAGTCACAGGGATACTGTACCCCATTCCCAGTCACAGAGACACTCTACCCCATTCCCACTCACAGAGACACTATACCCCATTCCTAGTCACCTAGACACTGTACCCCATTCCCATTCACAGTGACACTGTAACCCATTCTAGGTCACAGAGAAACTGTACCCCATTCCCAGTCAAAGGGATACTGTATCCCATTCCCAGTCACAGGGACACTGTACCCCTTTCCCAGTCACAGAGTCACTGTACCCCATTCCCAGTCACAGAGACACTTTCCCCCGTTCCCATTCACAGGGACACTGTACCCCATTCCCAGTCACAGAGACACTGTACCCCATTCCCAGTCACAGCGACACTGTACCCCATTCCCAGTCACAGGGACACTGTACCCCATTCCCAGTCACAGAGACACTGTACTCCATTCCCAGTCACAGGGACACTGTACCCCATTCCCAGTCACAGAGACACTGTACCCCATTACCAGTCACAGGGACACTGTACCCCATTCCCATTCACAGTGCCACTGTGCCCCATTCCCAGTCAAAGGGACACTGTACCCCATTCCCAGTCACAGGGACACTGTACCCCATTCCCAGTCACAGAGGCACTGTACCCCATTGCCAATCACAGGGACACTGTACCCCATTCCCAGTCACAGAGACACTGTACCCAATGCCGAGTTTCATTGACACTGTATCCCATTCCCAGTCACAGAGACACTGTACCCCATTCCCAGTCACAGAGACACTTTCCCCCATTCCCATTCACAGGGACACTCTAACCCATTCGCAGTCACAGAGACACTGTACCCCATTCCCAGTCACAGAGACACTGTACCCCATTCCCAATCACAGGGACACTGTACCCCATTCCCAGTCACAGAGACACTGTACCCAATGCCGAGTTTCATTGACACTGTATCCCATTCCCAGTCACAGAGACACTGTACCCCATTCCCAGTCACAGCGACACTGTACCCCATTCCCATTCACAGAGTCACTGTACCCCATTCCCAGTCACAGAGACACTTTCCCCCGTTCCCATTCACAGGGACACTGTACCCCATTCACAGTCACAGAGACACTGTACCCCATTCCCAGTCACAGCGACACTGTACCCCATTCCCAGTCACAGGGACACTGTACCCCATTCCCAGTCACAGAGACACTGTACTCCATTCCCAGTCACAGGGACACTGTACCCCATTCCCAGTCACAGGGACACTGTACCCCATTCCCAGTCACAGGGACACTGTACCCCATTCCCAGTCACAGAGACACTGTACCCCATTACCAGTCACAGAGATACTGTACCCCATTCCCAGTCACAGTGACAATGTACCCCATTCCCAGTTTCAGGGACACTGTACCCCATTGCCAGTCACAGGGACACTGTACCCCATTCC
This sequence comes from Cetorhinus maximus, assembly GCF_964194155.1. Classification (NCBI taxonomy): domain Eukaryota; kingdom Metazoa; phylum Chordata; class Chondrichthyes; order Lamniformes; family Cetorhinidae; genus Cetorhinus; species Cetorhinus maximus. Next base: position 108,331 of record NW_027596890.1, read on the forward strand.
CTGTCACAGTGACACTGTTCCCCATTCCCTGTCAGAGGGACTCTTTACCCCATTCCCTGTCACAGGCACACTGTACCCCATTCCCTGTCACAGAGACACTGTACTGCATTCTCAGTTACAGGGAAACTGTACACCAGCCTTGGTCACAGGGACACCATAACCCATTGCCAATCACAGGGACACTGTACACCATTCCCAGTCACAGAGATATTGTACCCCATTCCCAATCACAAGGACACTGTACCCCATTCCCAGTCACAGAGACACTGTACTCCATTCCCAGTCACAGGGACAGTGCACCCCATTCCCAGTCACAGGGACACTGTACCCCATTCCCATTCACAGGGACACTGTACCCCATTCCCAGTCACAGGGACTCTTTACCCCAGTCCCAGTCACAGGGACACTATACCCCATTCCCAGTCACAGGGATACTGTACCCCATTCCCAGTCACAGAGACACTGTACCCCATTCCCACTCACAGAGACACTATACCCCATTCCTAGTCACCTAGAGACTGTACCCCATTCCCATTCACAGTGACACTGTAACCCATTCCCAGTCACAGAGAAACTGTACCCCATTCCCAGTCAAAGGGATACTGTATCCCATTCCCAGTCACAGGGACACTGTACCCCTTTCCCAGTCACAGTCACTGTACCCCATTCCCAGTCACAGAGACACTTTCCCCCGTTCCCATTCACAGGGACACTGTACCCCATTCCCAGTCACAGAGACACTGTACCCCATTCCCAGTCACAGCGACACTGTACCCCATTCCCAGTCACAGGGACACTGTACCCCATTCCCAGTCACAGACACACTGTACTCCATTCCCTGTCACAGGGACACTGTACCCCATTCCCAGTCACAGGGACACTGTACCCCATTCCCAGTCACAGGGACACTGTACCCCATTCCCAGTCACAGAGACACTGTACCCCATTACCAGTCACAGAGATACTGTACCCCATTCCCAGTCACAGTGACAATGTACCCCATTCCCAGTCACAGGGACACTGTACCCCATTGCCAGTCACAGAGACACTGTACCCCATTCCCTGTCACAGTGACACTGTTCCCCATTCCCTGTCAGAGGGACTCTTTACCCCATTCCCTGTCACAGGCACACTGTACCCCATTCCCTGTCACAGAGACACTGTACTGCATTCTCAGTTACAGGGATACTGTACACCAGCCTTGGTCACAGGGACACCATACCCCATTGCCAATCACAGGGACACTGTACACCATTCCCAGTCACAGAGATATTGTACCCCATTCCCAATCACAAGGACACTGTACCCCATTCCCAGTCACAGAGACACTCTACTCCATTCCCAGTCACAGGGACAGTGCACCCCATTCCCAGTCACAGGGACACTGTACCCCATTCCCATTCACAGGGACACTGTACCCCATTCCCAGTCACAGGGACTCTTTACCCCAGTCCCAGTCACAGGGACACTATACCCCATTCCCAGTCACAGGGATACTGTACCCCATTCCCAGTCACAGAGACACTGTACCCCATTCCCACTCACAGAGACACTATACCCCATTCCTAGTCACCTAGAGACTGTACCCCATTCCCATTCACAGTGACACTGTAACCCATTCCCAGTCACAGAGAAACTGTACCCCATTCCCAGTCAAAGGGATACTGTATCCCATTCCCAGTCACAGGGACACTGTACCCCTTTCCCAGTCACAGGGATACTGTATCCCATTCCCAGTCACAGAGACACTATACCCCATTCCCAATCACAGGCACACTATACCCGATTCCCAGTCACAGGGACACTATACCCCATTGCCAGTCACAGGGACACTGTACCCCATTCCTACTCACAGAGACACTCTACCCCAATCCCAGTCACAGGGACACTGTACCCCATTCCCACTCACAGAGACACTGTACCCCAATCCCAGTCACAGAGACACTGTACCTCATTCCCAGTCACAGGGACACTGTACCCCATTGCCAGTCACAGGGACACTGTACCCCATTCCCAGTCACAGAGACACTATACACCATTCCCAGTCACCTAGACACTGTACCCCATTCCCAGTCACAGAGACACTGCACTCCATTCCCAGCCACAGAGACACTGTACCCCATTCCCAGTCACAGGGACACTGTACCCCATTCCCAGTCACAGAGACACTGTACACGATGCCGAGTTTCTTGACACTGTGCCCCATTCCCAGTCACATAGACACTGTACCCGATGCCGATTTTCATTGACACTGTACTGCCATTCGCAGTCACAGAGACACTGTACTCCATTCCCAGTCACAGGGACACTGTACCCCATTCCCAGTCACATGGACACTGTACCCCATTCCCAGTCACAGGGACTCTTTACCCCTGTCCCAGTCACAGGGACGCTATACCCCATTCCCAGTCACAGGGATACTGTGCCCCATTCCCAGTGATAGAGACACTGTGCCCCATTCCCAGTCACTGAGACACTGTACACCATTCCCATTCACAGAGACACTGTACCCCATTCCCAGTCACAGAGACACTGTACCCCATTCCCAGTCACAGGGATACTGTATCCCATTCCCAGTCACAGGGAGACTCTACCCCTTTCCCAGTCACAGGGATACTGTATCCCATTTCCAGTCACAGAGACACTGTACCCCATTCCAAGTCACCTAGACACTGTACACCATTCCCATTCACAGAGACACTGTACCCCATTCCCAGTCACAGAGACACTGTACCCCATTCCCAGTCACAGGGATGCTGTATCCCATTCCCAGTCACAGGGAGACTCTACCCCTTTCCCAGTCACAGGGATACTGTATCCCATTTCCAGTCACAGAGACACTATACCCCATTCCCAATCACAGGGACACTGTACCCCATTCCGAGTCACAGGGACACTGTACCGCATTCCCAGTCACAGGGACACTATAACCCAATACCAGTCACAGAGACACTGTACCCCATTCCCAGTCACAGAGACACTATACCCCATTCCCAGTCACATAGACACTGTACCCCATTCCCATTCACAGAGACACTGTACCCCATTCCCAGTCACCTAGACACTGTACCCCATTCCCATTCACAGAGACACTGTACCCCTTTCCCATTCACAGGGATACTTTATCCCATTCCCAGTCACAGGGACACTGTACCCCTTTCCCAGTCACAGGGATACTGTATCCCATGCCCAGTCACAGGGACACTGTACCCCTTTCCCAGTCACAGGGATACTGCATCCCATTCCCAGCCACAGGGACACTATACCCCATTCCCAATCACAGGGACACTGTACCCCATTCTCAGTCACAGAGACACTGTACCCGATGCCGAGTTTCATTGACACTGTACCCTATTCCCAGTCACATAGACACTGTACCCCAATCCCAGTCACAGAGACACTGTACCCCAATCCCAGTCACAGGGACACTGTACCCCATTCCCAGTCACATTGACACTGTACCCCATTTCCAGTCATAGGGACACTGTACCCCATTCCCAGTCACAGGGACACTGTACCCCATTCCCAGCCATAGGGGCACTGTACCCCATTCCCAGTCACAGAGACGTTGTATTCCATTCTCAGTTACAGGGAAACTGTACCCCAGCTTTGGTCACAGGGACACTGTACTCCAATCCAGGTCACAGACACACAGTACACCATTCCCAGTCACAGAGACACTGTACTCCATTCCCAGTCACAGGGACACTATACCTCATTGCCAGTCACAGGGACACTGTACCCCATTCCGAGTCAAAGGGACACTGTACCCCATTCACAGTCACAGGGACACTGTACCCCATTCCCAGTCACAGAGGCACTGTACCCCAATCCCAATCACAGGAACACTGTACCCCATTCCCTGTCACAGAGACACTGTACCCCATTCCCAGTCACAAGGACACTGTACCCCATTCCCTGTCACATAGACACTGTACCCCATTCCCAGTCACAAGGACACTGTACCCCATTCCCAGTCACAGAGACACTGTACCCAATGCCGAGTTTCATTGGCACTGTATCCCATTCCCAGTCACAGAGACACTGTACCCCATTCCCAGTCACAGAGACACTTTCCCCCATTCCCATTCACAGGGACACTGTACCCCACTCCCAGTCACAGAGACACTGTACCCCATTCCCAGTCACAGCGACACTGTACCCCATTCCCAGTCACAGGGACATTGTACCCCATTTCCAGGCATAGGAACACTGTGCTCCATTCCGAGTCACAGGGACACTGTACCCCATTCCCAGTCATAGGGACACTGTACCCCATTCCCAGTCACAGAGACACTGTACCCGATGCCGAGTTTCATTGACACTGTACCCCATTCCCAGTCACAGAGACACGGTACTCCATTCGCAGTCACAGGGACACTGTACCCCATTCCCAGTCACAGGGACACTGTACCCCTGTCCCAGTCACAGGGACTCTTTACCCCTGTCCCAGTCACAGGAACACTATACCCCATTCCCAGTCACAGGGATACTGTACCCCATTCCCAGTGACAGAGACACTGTACCCCATTCCCAGTCACTGAGACACTATACCCCATTCCCAGTCACCTAGACACTGTACACCATTCCCATTCACAGAGACATTGTACCCCATTCCCAGTCACAGAGACACTGTACCCCATTCCCAGTCACAGGGATACTCTATCCCATTCCCAGTCACAGGGGCACTGTACCCCTTTCCCAGTCACAGGGATACTGTATCCCATTCCCAGTCACAGAGACACTGTACACCATTCCCATTCACAGAGACATTGTACCCCATTCCCAGTCACAGAGACACTGTACCCCATTCCCAGTCACAGAGACACTGTACCCCATTCCCACTCACAGAGACACTATACCCCATTCCTAGTCACCTAGACACTGTACCCCATTCCCATTCACAGTGACACTGTAACCCATTCCCAGTCACAGAGAAACTGTACCCCATTCCCAGTCAAAGGGATACTGTATCCCATTCCCAGTCACAGGGACACTGTACCCCTTTCCCAGTCACAGGGATACTGTATCCCATTCCCAGTCACAGAGACACTATACCCCAGTCCCAATCACAGGCACACTATACCCGATTCCCAGTCACAGGGACACTATACCCCATTGCCAGTCACAGGGACACTGTACCCCATTCCTACTCACAGAGACACTCTACCCCAATCCCAGTCACAGGGACACTGTACCCCATTCCCACTCACAGAGACACTGTACCCCAATCCCAGTCACAGGGACACTGTACCTCATTCCCAGTCACAGGGACACTGTACCCCATTGCCAGTCACAGGGACACTGTACCCCATTCCCAGTCACAGAGACACTATACACCATTCCCAGTCACCTAGACACTGTACCCCATTCCCAGTCACAGAGACACTGCACTCCATTCCCAGCCACAGAGACACTGTACCCCATTCCCAGTCACAGGGACACTGTACCCCATTCCCAGTCACAGAGACACTGTACACGATGCCGAGTTTCTTGACACTGTGCCCCATTCCCAGTCACATAGACACTGTACCCGATGCCGATTTTCATTGACACTGTACTCCCATTCCCAGTCACAGAGACACTGTACTCCATTCCCAGTCACAGGGACACTGTACCCCATTCCCAGTCACATGGACACTGTACCCCATTCCCAGTCACAGGGACTCTTTACCCCTGTCCCAGTCACAGGGACGCTATACCCCATTCCCAGTCACAGGGATACTGTGCCCCATTCCCAGTGATAGAGACACTGTACCCCATTCCCAGTCACTGAGACACTGTACACCATTCCCATTCACAGAGACACTGTACCCCATTCCCAGTCACAGAGACACTGTACCCCATTCCCAGTCACAGGGATACTGTATCCCATTCCCAGTCACAGGGAGACTCTACCCCTTTCCCAGTCACAGGGATACTGTATCCCATTTCCAGTCACAGAGACACTGTACCCCATTCCAAGTCACCTAGACACTGTACACCATTCCCATTCACAGAGACACTGTACCCCATTCCCAGTCACAGAGACACTGTACCCCATTCCCAGTCACAGGGATGCTGTATCCCATTCCCAGTCACAGGGAGACTCTACCCCTTTCCCAGTCACAGGGATACTGTATCCCATTTCCAGTCACAGAGACACTATACCCCATTCCCAATCACAGGGACACTGTACCCCATTCCCAGTCACAGGGACACTGTACCGCATTCCCAGTCACAGAGACACTGTACACCATTCCCATTCACAGAGACATTGTACCCCATTCCCAGTCACAGAGACACTGTACCCCATTCCCAGTCACAGAGACACTGTACCCCATTCCCACTCACAGAGACACTATACCCCATTCCTAGTCACCTAGACACTGTACCCCATTCCCATTCACAGTGACACTGTAACCCATTCCCAGTCACAGAGAAACTGTACCCCATTCCCAGTCAAAGGGATACTGTATCCCATTCCCAGTCACAGGGACACTGTACCCCTTTCCCAGTCACAGGGATACTGTATCCCATTCCCAGTCACAGAGACACTATACCCCAGTCCCAATCACAGGCACACTATACCCGATTCCCAGTCACAGGGACACTATACCCCATTGCCAGTCACAGGGACACTGTACCCCATTCCTACTCACAGAGACACTCTACCCCAATCCCAGTCACAGGGACACTGTACCCCATTCCCACTCACAGAGACACTGTACCCCAATCCCAGTCACAGGGACACTGTACCTCATTCCCAGTCACAGGGACACTGTACCCCATTGCCAGTCACAGGGACACTGTACCCCATTCCCAGTCACAGAGACACTATACACCATTCCCAGTCACCTAGACACTGTACCCCATTCCCAGTCACAGAGACACTGCACTCCATTCCCAGCCACAGAGACACTGTACCCCATTCCCAGTCACAGGGACACTGTACCCCATTCCCAGTCACAGAGACACTGTACACGATGCCGAGTTTCTTGACACTGTGCCCCATTCCCAGTCACATAGACACTGTACCCGATGCCGATTTTCATTGACACTGTACTCCCATTCGCAGTCACAGAGACGTTGTATTCCATTCTCAGTTACAGGGAAACTGTACCCCAGCTTTGGTCACAGGGACACTGTACTCCAATCCAGGTCACAGACACACAGTACACCATTCCCAGTCACAGAGACACTGTACTCCATTCCCAGTCACAGGGACACTATACCTCATTGCCAGTCACAGGGACACTGTACCCCATTCCGAGTCAAAGGGACACTGTACCCCATTCACAGTCACAGGGACACTGTACCCCATTCCCAGTCACAGAGGCACTGTACCCCAATCCCAATCACAGGAACACTGTACCCCATTCCCTGTCACAGAGACACTGTACCCCATTCCCAGTCACAAGGACACTGTACCCCATTCCCTGTCACATAGACACTGTACCCCATTCCCAGTCACAAGGACACTGTACCCCATTCCCAGTCACAGAGACACTGTACCCAATGCCGAGTTTCATTGGCACTGTATCCCATTCCCAGTCACAGAGACACTGTACCCCATTCCCAGTCACAGAGACACTTTCCCCCATTCCCATTCACAGGGACACTGTACCCCACTCCCAGTCACAGAGACACTGTACCCCATTCCCAGTCACAGCGACACTGTACCCCATTCCCAGTCACAGGGACATTGTACCCCATTTCCAGGCATAGGGACACTGTGCTCCATTCCGAGTCACAGGGACACTGTACCCCATTCCCAGTCATAGGGACACTGTACCCCATTCCCAGTCACAGAGACACTGTACCCGATGCCGAGTTTCATTGACACTGTACCCCATTCCCAGTCACAGAGACACTGTACTCCATTCCCAGTCACAGGGACACTGTACCCCATTCCCAGTCACAGGGACACTGTACCCCATTCCCAGTCACAGGGACTCTTTACCCCTGTCCCAGTCACAGGAACACTATACCCCATTCCCAGTCACAGGGATACTGTACCCCATTCCCAGTGACAGAGACACTGTACCCCATTCCCAGTCACTGAGACACTATACCCCATTCCCAGTCACCTAGACACTGTACACCATTCCCATTCACAGAGACATTGTACCCCATTCCCAGTCACAGAGACACTGTACCCCATTCCCAGTCACAGGGATACTCTATCCCATTCCCAGTCACAGGGGCACTGTACCCCTTTCCCAGTCACAGGGATACTGTATCCCATTCCCAGTCACTGAGACACTGTACCCCATTCCCAGTCACAGAGACACTGTACCCCATTCCCTGTCACAGGGACACTATAACCCAATACCAGTCACAGAGACACTGTACCCCATTCCCAGTCACAGAGACACTATACCCCATTCCCAGTCACCTAGACACTGTACCCCATTCCCATTCACAGAGACACTGTACCCCATTCCCATTCACAGAGACACTGTACCCCTTTCCCATTCACAGGGATACTGTATCCCATTCCCAGTCACAGGGACACTGTACCCCTTTCCCATTCACAGGGATACTGTATCCCATTCCCAGCCACAGGGACACTGTACCCCTTTCCCAGCCACAGGGATACTGTATCCCATTCCCAATCACAGGGACACTGTACCCCATTCCCAGTCACGGAGACACTGTACCCGATGCCGAGTTTCATTGACACTTTTCCCCATTCCCAGTCACATAGACACTGTACCCCAATCCCAGTCACAGAGACACTGTACCCCAATCCCAGTCACAGGGACACTGTACCCCATTCCCAGTCACAGAGACACTGTACCACATTCCCAGTCACAGGGACACTGTACCCCATTTCCAGTCATAGGGACACTGTACCCCATTCCGAGTCACAAGGACACGGTACCCCATTCCCAGTCATAGGGACACTGTGCCCCATTCCCAGTCACAGAGACGCTGTATTCCATTCTCAGTTACAGGGAATCTGTACCCCAGCCTTGGTCACGGGGACGCTGTACTCCAATCCAGGTCACAGACACACAGTACACCGTTCCCAGTCACAGAGACACTGTACTCCATTCCCAGTCACAGGGACACTGTACCTCATTGCCAGTCACAGGGACAATGTATCCCATTCCCAGTCACAGAGACACTGTACTCCATTTCCAGTCACAGAGACACTGTACCCAATGCCGAGTTTCATTGACACTGTATCCCATTTCCAGTCACAGAGACACTGTACCCCATTCCCAGTCACAGAGACACTTTCCCCCATTCCCACTCACAGGGACACTGTACCCCATTCTTAGTCACAGAGAAACTGTACCCCATTCCCAGTCACAGCGACACTGTACCCCATTCCCAGTCACAGAGTCACTGTACCCCATTCCCGGTCACAGAGACACTTTCCCCCATTCCCATTCACAGGGACACTGTACCCCATTCCCAGTCACAGAGACACTGTACCCCATTCCCAGTCACAGAGACACTTTCCCCCGTTCCCATTCACAGGGACACTGTACCCCATTCACAGTCACAGAGACACTGTACCCCATTCCCAGTCACTGCGACACTGTACCCCATTCCCAGTCACAGGGACACTGTACCCCATTCCCAGTCACAGAGACACTGTACTCCATTCCCAGTCACAGGGACACTGTACCCCATTCCCAGTCACAGGGACACTGTACCCCATTCCCAGTCACAGGGACACTGTACCCCATTCCCAGTCACAGAGACACTGTACCCCATTACCAGTCACAGAGATACTGTACCCCATTCCCAGTCACAGTGACAATGTACCCCATTCCCAGTCACAGGGACACTGTACCCCATTGCCAGTCACAGGGACACTGTACCCCATTCCCTGTCACAGTGACACTGTTCCCCATTCCCTGTCAGAGGGACTCTTTACCCCATTCCCTGTCACAGGCACACTGTACCCCATTCCCTGTCACAGAGACACTGTACTGCATTCTCAGTTACAGGGAAACTGTACACCAGCCTTGGTCACAGGGACACCATACCCCATTGCCAATCACAGGGACACTGTACACCATTCCCAGTCACAGAGATATTGTACCCCATTCCCAATCACAAGGACACTGTACCCCATTCCCAGTCACAGAGACACTGTACTCCATTCGCAGTCACAGGGACAGTGCACCCCATTCCCAGTCACAGGGACACTGTACCCCATTCCCATTCACAGGGACACTGTACCCCATTCCCAGTCACAGGAACTCTTTACCCCAGTCCCAGTCACAGGGACACTATACCCCATTCCCAGTCACAGGGATACTGTACCCCATTCCCAGTCACAGAGACACTGTACCCCATTCCCACTCACAGAGACACTATACCCCATTCCTAGTCACCTAGAGACTGTACCCCATTCCCATTCACAGTGACACTGTAACCCATTCCCAGTCACAGAGAAACTGTACCCCATTCCCAGTCAAAGGGATACTGTATCCCATTCCCAGTCACAGGGACACTGTACCCCTTTCCCAGTCACAGAGTCACTGTACCCCATTCCCAGTCACAGAGACACTTTCCCCCGTTCCCATTCACAGGGACACTGTACCCCATTCCCAGTCACAGAGACACTGTACCCCATTCCCAGTCACAGCGACACTGTACCCCATTCCCAGTCACAGGGACACTGTACCCCATTCCCAGTCACAGACACACTGTACTCCATTCCCTGTCACAGGGACACTGTACCCCATTCCCAGTCACAGGGACACTGTACCCCATTCCCAGTCACAGGGACACTGTACCCCATTCCCAGTCACAGAGACACTGTACCCCATTACCAGTCACAGAGATACTGTACCCCATTCCCAGTCACAGTGACAATATACCCCATTCCCAGTCACAGGGACACTGTACCCCATTGCCAGTCACAGGGACACTGTACCCCATTCCCTGTCACAGTGACACTGTTCCCCATTCCCTGTCAGAGGGACTCTTTACCCCATTCCCTGTCACAGGCACACTGTACCCCATTCCCTGTCACAGAGACACTGTACTGCATTCTCAGTTACAGGGAAACTGTACACCAGCCTTGGTCACAGGGACACCATACCCCATTGCCAATCACAGGGACACTGTACACCATTCCCAGTCACAGAGATATTGTACCCCATTCCCAATCACAAGGACACTGTACCCCATTCCCAGTCACAGAGACACTCTACTCCATTCCCAGTCACAGGGACAGTGCACCCCATTCCCAGTCACAGGGACACTGTACCCCATTCCCATTCACAGGGACACTGTACCCCATTCCCAGTCACAGGGACTCTTTACCCCAGTCCCAGTCACAGAGACACTGTACCCCATTCCCAGTCACAGGGATACTGTACCCCATTCCCAGTCACAGAGACACTGTACCCCATTCCCACTCACAGAGACACTATACCCCATTCCTAGTCACCTAGAGACTGTACCCCATTCCCATTCACAGTGACACTGTAACCCATTCCCAGTCACAGAGAAACTGTACCCCATTCCCAGTCAAAGGGATACTGTATCCCATTCCCAGTCACAGGGACACTGTACCCCTTTCCCAGTCACAGGGATACTGTATCCCATTCCCAGTCACAGAGACACTATACCCCATTCCCAATCACAGGCACACTATACCCGATTCCCAGTCACAGGGACACTATACCCCATTGCCAGTCACAGGGACACTGTACCCCATTCCTACTCACAGAGACACTCTACCCCAATCCCAGTCACAGGGACACTGTACCCCATTCCCACTCACAGAGACACTGTACCCCAATCCCAGTCACAGGGACACTGTACCTCATTCCCAGTCACAGGGACACTGTACCCCATTGCCAGTCACAGGGACACTGTACCCCTTTCCCAGTCACAGAGACACTATACACCATTCCCAGTCACCTAGACACTGTACCCCATTCCCAGTCACAGAGACACTGCACTCCATTCCCAGCCACAGAGACACTGTACCCCATTCCCAGTCACAGGGACACTGTACCCCATTCCCAGTCACAGAGACACTGTACACGATGCCGAGTTTCTTGACACTGTGCCCCATTCCCAGTCACATAGACACTGTACCCGATGCCGATTTTCATTGACACTGTACTCCCATTCCCAGTCACAGAGAAACTGTACTCCATTCCCATTCACAGGGACACTGTACCCCATTCCCAGTCACATGGACACTGTACCCCATTCCCAGTCACAGGGACTCTTTACCCCTGTCCCAGTCACAGGGACGCTATACCCCATTCCCAGTCACAGGGATACTGTGCCCCATTCCCAGTGATAGAGACACTGTACCCCATTCCCAGTCACTGAGACACTGTACACCATTCCCATTCACAGAGACACTGTACCCCATTCCCAGTCACAGAGACACTGTACCCCATTCCCAGTCACAGGGATACTGTATCCCATTCCCAGTCACAGGGAGACTCTACCCCTTTCCCAGTCACAGGGATACTGTATCCCATTTCCAGTCACAGAGACACTGTACCCCATTCCAAGTCACCTAGACACTGTACACCATTCCCATTCACAGAGACACTGTACCCCATTCCCAGTCACAGAGACACTGTACCCCATTCCCAGTCACAGGGATGCTGTATCCCATTCCCAGTCACAGGGAGACTCTACCCCTTTCCCAGTCACAGGGATACTGTATCCCATTTCCAGTCACAGAGACACTATACCCCATTCCCAATCACAGGGACACTGTACCCCATTCCGAGTCACAGGGACACTGTACCGCATTCCCAGTCACAGGGACACTATAACCCAATACCAGTCACAGAGACACTGTACCCCATTCCCAGTCACAGAGACACTATACCCTATTCCCAGTCACATAGACACTGTACCCCATTCCCATTCACAGAGACACTGTACCCCATTCCCAGTCACCTAGACACTGTACCCCATTCCCATTCACAGAGACACTGTACCCCTTTCCCATTCACAGGGATACTTTATCCCATTCCCAGTCACAGGGACACTGTACCCCTTTCCCAGTCACAGGGATACTGTATCCCATGCCCAGTCACAGGGACACTGTACCCCTTTCCCAGTCACAGGGATACTGCATCCCATTCCCAGCCACAGGGACACTATACCCCATTCCCAATCACAGGGACACTGTACCCCATTCTCAGTCACAGAGACACTGTACCCGATGCCGAGTTTCATTGACACTGTACCCTATTCCCAGTCACATAGACACTGTACCCCAATCCCAGTCACAGAGACACTGTACCCCAATCCCATTCACAGGGACACTGTACCCCATTCCCAGTCACATTGACACTGTACCCCATTTCCAGTCATAGGGACACTGTACCCCATTCCCAGTCACAGGGACACTGTACCCCATTCCCAGCCTTAGGGGCACTGTACCCCATTCCCAGTCACAGAGACGTTGTATTCCATTCTCAGTTACAGGGAAACTGTACCCCAGCTTTGGTCACAGGGACACTGTACTCCAATCCAGGTCACAGACACACAGTACACCATTCCCAGTCACAGAGACACTGTACTCCATTCCCAGTCACAGGGACACTATACCTCATTGCCAGTCACAGGGACACTGTACCCCATTCCGAGTCAAAGGGACACTGTACCCCATTCACAGTCACAGGGACACTGTACCCCATTCCCAGTCACAGAGGCACTGTACCCCAATCCCAATCACAGGAACACTGTACCCCATTCCCTGTCACAGAGACACTGTACCCCATTCCCAGTCACAAGGACACTGTACCCCATTCCCTGTCACATAGACACTGTACCCCATTCCCAGTCACAAGGACACTGTACCCCATTCCCAGTCACAGAGACACTGTACCCAATGCCGAGTTTCATTGGCACTGTATCCCATTCCCAGTCACAGAGACACTGTACCCCATTCCCAGTCACAGAGACACTTTCCCCCATTCCCATTCACAGGGACACTGTACCCCACTCCCAGTCACAGAGACACTGTACCCCATTCCCAGTCACAGCGACACTGTACCCCATTCCCAGTCACAGGGACATTGTACCCCATTTCCAGGCATAGGGACACTGTGCTCCATTCCGAGTCACAGGGACACTGTACCCCATTCCCAGTCATAGGGACACTGTACCCCATTCCCAGTCACAGAGACACTGTACCCGATGCCGAGTTTCATTGACACTGTACCCCATTTCCAGTCACAGAGACACGGTACTCCATTCGCAGTCACAGGGACACTGTACCCCATTCCCAGTCACAGGGACACTGTACCCCTGTCCCAGTCACAGGGACTCTTTACCCCTGTCCCAGTCACAGGAACACTATACCCCATTCCCAGTCACAGGGATACTGTACCCCATTCCCAGTGACAGAGACACTGTACCCCATTCCCAGTCACTGAGACACTATACCCCATTCCCAGTCACCTAGACACTGTACACCATTCCCATTCACAGAGACATTGTACCCCATTCCCAGTCACAGAGACACTGTACCCCATTCCCAGTCACAGGGATACTCTATCCCATTCCCAGTCACAGGGGCACTGTACCCCTTTCCCAGTCACAGGGATACTGTATCCCATTCCCAGTCACAGAGACACTGTACACCATTCCCATTCACAGAGACATTGTACCCCATTCCCAGTCACAGAGACACTGTACCCCATTCCCAGTCACAGAGACACTGTACCCCATTCCCACTCACAGAGACACTATACCCCATTCCCAGTCACCTAGACACTGTACCCCATTCCCATTCACAGTGACACTGTAACCCATTCCCAGTCACAGAGAAACTGTACCCCATTCCCAGTCAAAGGGATACTGTATCCCATTCCCAGTCACAGGGACACTGTACCCCTTTCCCAGTCACAGGGATACTGTATCCCATTCCCAGTCACAGAGACACTATACCCCAGTCCCAATCACAGGCACACTATACCCGATTCCCAGTCACAGGGACACTATACCCCATTGCCAGTCACAGGGACACTGTACCCCATTCCTACTCACAGAGACACTCTACCCCAATCCCAGTCACAGGGACACTGTACCCCATTCCCACTCACAGAGACACTGTACCCCAATCCCAGTCACAGGGACACTGTACCTCATTCCCAGTCACAGGGACACTGTACCCCATTGCCAGTCACAGGGACACTGTACCCCATTCCCAGTCACAGAGACACTATACACCATTCCCAGTCACCTAGACACTGTACCCCATTCCCAGTCACAGAGACACTGCACTCCATTCCCAGCCACAGAGACACTGTACCCCATTCCCAGTCACAGGGACACTGTACCCCATTCCCAGTCACAGAGACACTGTGCACGATGCCGAGTTTCTTGACACTGTGCCCCATTCCCAGTCACATAGACACTGTACCCGATGCCGATTTTCATTGACACTGTACTCCCATTCACAGTCACAGAGACACTGTACTCCATTCCCAGTCACAGGGACACTGTACCCCATTCCCAGTCACATGGACACTGTACCCCATTCCCAGTCACAGGGACTCTTTACCCCTGTCCCAGTCACAGGGACGCTATACCCCATTCCCAGTCACAGGGATACTGTGCCCCATTCCCAGTGATAGAGACACTGTACCCCATTCCCAGTCACTGAGACACTGTACACCATTCCCATTCACAGAGACACTGTACCCCATTCCCAGTCACAGAGACACTGTACCCCATTCCCAGTCACAGGGATACTGTATCCCATTCCCAGTCACAGGGAGACTCTACCCCTTTCCCAGTCACAGGGATACTGTATCCCATTTCCAGTCACAGAGACACTGTACCCCATTCCAAGTCACCTAGACACTGTACACCATTCCCATTCACAGAGACACTGTACCCCATTCCCAGTCACAGAGACACTGTACCCCATTCCCAGTCACAGGGATGCTGTATCCCATTCCCAGTCACAGGGAGACTCTACCCCTTTCCCAGTCACAGGGATACTGTATCCCATTTCCAGTCACAGAGACACTATACCCCATTCCCAATCACAGGGACACTGTACCCCATTCCCAGTCACAGGGACACTGTACCGCATTCCCAGTCACAGAGACACTGTACACCATTCCCATTCACAGAGACATTGTACCCCATTCCCAGTCACAGAGACACTGTACCCCATTCCCAGTCACAGAGACACTGTACCCCATTCCCACTCACAGAGACACTATACCCCATTCCTAGTCACCTAGACACTGTACCCCATTCCCATTCACAGTGACACTGTAACCCATTCCCAGTCACAGAGAAACTGTACCCCATTCCCAGTCAAAGGGATACTGTATCCCATTCCCAGTCACAGGGACACTGTACCCCTTTCCCAGTCACAGGGATACTGTATCCCATTCCCAGTCACAGAGACACTATACCCCAGTCCCAATCACAGGCACACTATACCCGATTCCCAGTCACAGGGACACTATACCCTATTGCCAGTCACAGGGACACTGTACCCCATTCCTACTCACAGAGACACTCTACCCCAATCCCAGTCACAGGGACACTGTACCCCATTCCCACTCACAGAGACACTGTACCCCAATCCCAGTCACAGGGACACTGTACCTCATTCCCAGTCACAGGGACACTGTACCCCATTGCCAGTCACAGGGACACTGTACCCCATTCCCAGTCACAGAGACACCATACACCATTCCCAGTCACCTAGACACTGTACCCCATTCCCAGTCACAGAGACACTGCACTCCATTCCCAGCCACAGAGACACTGTACCCCATTCCCAGTCACAGGGACACTGTACCCCATTCCCAGTCACAGAGACACTGTACACGATGCCGAGTTTCTTGACACTGTGCCCCATTCCCAGTCACATAGACACTGTACCCGAAGCCGATTTTCATTGACACTGTACTGCCATTCGCAGTCACAGAGACACTGTACTCCATTCCCAGTCACAGGGACACTGTACCCCATTCCCAGTCACATGGACACTGTACCCCATTCCCAGTCACAGGGACTCTTTACCCCTGTCCCAGTCACAGGGACGCTATACCCCATTCCCAGTCACAGGGATACTGTGCCCCATTCCCAGTGATAGAGACACTGTACCCCATTCCCAGTCACTGAGACACTGTACACCATTCCCATTCACAGAGACACTGTACCCCATTCCCAGTCACAGAGACACTGTACCCCATTCCCAGTCACAGGGATACTGTATCCCATTCCCAGTCACAGGGAGACTCTACCCCTTTCCCAGTCACAGGGATACTGTATCCCATTTCCAGTCACAGAGACACTGTACCCCATTCCAAGTCACCTAGACACTGTACACCATTCCCATTCACAGAGACACTGTACCCCATTCCCAGTCACAGAGACACTGTACCCCATTCCCAGTCACAGGGATGCTGTATCCCATTCCCAGTCACAGGGAGACTCTACCCCTTTCCCAGTCACAGGGATACTGTATCCCATTTCCATTCACAGGGACACTATACCCCATTCCCAATCACAGGGACACTGTACCCCATTCCCAGTCACAGGGACACTGTACCGCATTCCCAGTCACAGGGACACTATAACCCAATACCAGTCACAGAGACACTGTACCCCATTCCCAGTCACAGAGACACTATACCCCATTCCCATTCACATAGACACTGTACCCCATTCCCATTCACAGAGACACTGTACCCCATTCCCAGTCACCTAGACACTGTACCCCATTCCCATTCACAGAGACACTGTACCCCTTTCCCATTCACAGGGATACTTTATCCCATTCCCAGTCACAGGGACACTGTACCCCTTTCCCAGTCACAGGGATACTGTATCCCATTCCCAGTCACAGGGACACTGTACCCCTTTCCCAGTCACAGGGATACTGTATCCCATTCCCAGCCACAGGGACACTATACCCCATTCCCAATCACAGGGACACTGTACCCCATTCTCAGTCACAGAGACACTGTACCCGATGCCGAGTTTCATTGACACTGTACCCTATTCCCAGTCACATAGACACTGTACCCCAATCCCAGTCACAGAGACACTGTACCCCAATCCCAGTCACAGGGACACTGTACCCCATTCCCAGTCACAGGGACACTGTACCCCTTTTCCAGTCATAGGGACACTGTACCCCATTCCCAGTCACAGGGACACTGTACCCCATTCCCAGCCATAGGGGCACTGTACCCCATTCCCAGTCACAGAGACGTTGTATTCCATTCTCAGTTACAGGGAAACTGTACCCCAGCTTTGGTCACAGGGACACTGTACTCCAATCCAGGTCACAGACACACAGTACACCATTCCCAGTCACAGAGACACTGTACTCCATTCCCAGTCACAGGGACACTATACCTCATTGCCAGTCACAGGGACACTGTACCCCATTCCGAGTCAAAGGGACACTGTACCCCATTCACAGTCACAGGGACACTGTACCCCATTCCCAGTCACAGAGGCACTGTACCCCAATCCCAATCACAGGAACACTGTACCCCATTCCCTGTCACAGAGACACTGTACCCCATTCCCAGTCACAAGGACACTGTACCCCATTCCCTGTCACATAGACACTGTACCCCATTCCCAGTCACAAGGACACTGTACCCCATTCCCAGTCACAGAGACACTGTACCCAATGCCGAGTTTCATTGGCACTGTATCCCATTCCCAGTCACAGAGACACTGTACCCCATTCCCAGTCACAGAGACACTTTCCCCCATTCCCATTCACAGGGACACTGTACCCCACTCCCAGTCACAGAGACACTGTACCCCATTCCCAGTCACAGCGACACTGTACCCCATTCCCAGTCACAGGGACATTGTACCCCATTTCCAGGCATAGGGACACTGTGCTCCATTCCGAGTCACAGGGACACTGTACCCCATTCCCAGTCATAGGGACACTGTACCCCATTCCCAGTCACAGAGACACTGTACCCGATGCCGAGTTTCATTGACACTGTACCCCATTCCCAGTCACAGAGACACTGTACTCCATTCCCAGTCACAGGGACACTGTACCCCATTCCCAGTCACAGGGACACTGTACCCCATTCCCAGTCACAGGGACTCTTTACCCCAATCCCAGTCACAGGAACACTATACCCCATTCCCAGTCACAGGGATACTGTACCCCATTCCCAGTGACAGAGACACTGTACCCCATTCCCAGTCACTGAGACACTATACCCCATTCCCATTCACCTAGACACTGTACACCATTCCCATTCACAGAGACATTGTACCCCATTCCCAGTCACAGAGACACTGTACCCCATTCCCAGTCACAGGGATACTCTATCCCATTCCCAGTCACAGGGGCACTGTACCCCTTTCCCAGTCACAGGGATACTGTATCCCATTCCCAGTCACTGAGACACTGTACCCCATTCCCAGTCACAGAGACACTGTACCCCATTCCCTGTCACAGGGACACTATAACCCAATACCAGTCACAGAGACACTGTACCCCATTCCCAGTCAGAGAGACACTATACCCCATTCCCAGTCACCTAGACACTGTACCCCATTCCCATTCACAGAGACACTGTACCCCATTCCCAGTCACCTAGACACTGTACCCCATTCCCATTCACAGAGACACTGTACCCCTTTCCCATTCACAGGGATACTGTATCCCATTCCCAGTCACGGGGACACTGTACCCCTTTCCCATTCACAGGGATACCGTATCCCATTCCCAGCCACAGGGACACTGTACCCCTTTCCCAGCCACAGGGATACTGTATCCCATTCCCAATCACAGGGACACTGTACCCCATTCCCAGTCACGGAGACACTGTACCCGATGCCGAGTTTCATTGACACTTTTCCCCATTCCCAGTCACATAGACACTGTACCCCAATCCCAGTCACAGAGACACTGTACCCCAATCCCAGTCACAGGGACACTGTACCCCATTCCCAGTCACAGAGACACTGTACCACATTCCCAGTCACAGGGACACTGTACCCCATTTCCAGTCATAGGGACACTGTACCCCATTCCGAGTCACAAGGACACGGTACCCCATTCCCAGTCCTAGGGACACTGTGCCCCATTCCCAGTCACAGAGACGCTGTATTCCATTCTCAGTTACAGGGAATCTGTACCCCAGCCTTGGTCACGGGGACGCTGTACTCCAATCCAGGTCACAGACACACTGTACACCATTCCCAGTCACAGAGACACTGTACTCCATTCCCAGTCACAGGGACACTGTACCTCATTGCCAGTCACAGGGACAATGTACCCCATTCCCAGTCACAGAGACACTGTACTCCATTTCCAGTCACAGAGACACTGTACCCCAATCCCAGTCACAGAGACACTGTACCCCAATCCCAGTCACAGGGACACTGTACCCCATTCCCATTCACAGAGACACTGTACCCCATTCCCAGTCAAAGGGACACTGTACCCCATTCCCAGTCACAGGGACACTGTACCCCTTTCCCAGTCACAGGGACACTGTACCCCATTCCCAGTCACAGAGGCACTGTACCCCAATCCCAATCACAGGAACACTGTACCCCATTCCCTGTCACAGGGACACTGTACCCCATTCCCAGTCACAGGGTCACTGTACCCCATTCCGAGTCACAGAGACACTGTACCCAATGCCGAGTTTCATTGACACTGTATCCCATTTCCAGTCACAGAGACACTGTACCCCATTCCCAGTCACAGAGACACTTTCCCCCATTCCCATTCACAGGGACACTGTACCCCATTCCCAGTCACAGAGAAACTGTACCCCATTCCCAGTCACAGGGACACTGTACCCCATTCCCAGTCACAGAGTCACTGTACCCCATTCCCGGTCACAGAGACACTTTCCCCCATTCCCATTCACAGGGACACTGTACCCCATTCCCAGTCACAGAGACACTGTACCCCATTCCCAGTCACAGCGACACTGTACTCCATTCCCAGTCACAGGGACACTGTACCCCATTCCCAGTCACAGAGACACTGTACTCCATTCCCAGTGACAGGGACACTGTACCCCATTCCCAGTCACAGGGACACTGTACCCCATTGCCAGTCTCAGGGACACTGTACTCCATTCCCATTCTCAGTGACACTGTACCCCATTCCCTGTCACAGTGACACTGTACCCCATTCCCTTCAGAGGGACTCTTTACCCCATTCCCTGTCACAGGCACACTGTGCCCCATTCCCAGTCAGAGAGACACTGTACTGCATTCTCAGTTACAGGGAAACTGTACCCCAGCCTTGGTCACAGGGACACCGTACCCCATTCCCAATAACAGGGACACTGTACACCATTCCCAGTCACAGAGACATTGTACCCCATTCCCAATCACAAGGACACTGTACCCCATTCCCAGTCACAGAGACACTGTACTCCATTCCCAGTCACAGGGACAGTGCACCCCATTCCCATTCACAGGGACACTGTACCCCATTCCCTGTCACAGAGACACTGTACCCCATTCCCTGTCACAGGGACACTGTACCCCATTCCCTGTCACAGGGACACTGTACCCCATTCCCAGTCACAGGGACACTGTACCCCATTCCCAGTCACAGGGACTCTTTACCCCAGTCCGAGTCACAGGGACACTATACCCCATTCCCAGTCACAGGGATACTGTAACCCTTTCCCAGTCACAGAGACACTGTACCCCATTCCCAGTCACAGAGACACTATACCCCATTCCCAGTAACCTAGACACTGTACCCCATTCCCATTCACAGAGACACTGTACCCCATTCCCATTCACAGGGATACTTTATCCCATTCCCAATCACAGGGACACTGTACCCCTTTCCCAGTCACAGGGATACTGTATCCCATTCCCAGTCACAGGGACACTGTACCCCTTTCCCAGTCACAGGGATACTGTATCCCATTCCCAGCCACAGGGACACTATACCCCATTCCCAATCACAGGGACACTGTACCCCATTCCCAGTGGCAGTGACACTGTACCCGATGCCGAGTTTCATTGACACTGTACCCCATTCCCAGTCACATAGACACTGTACCCCAATCCCAGTCACAGAGACACTGTACGCCAATCCCAGTCACAGGGACACTGTACCCCATTCCCAGTCACGCAGACACTGTACCCCATTCCCAGTCACATGGACACTGTACCCCATTTCCAGTCATAGGGACACTGTACCCCATTCCGAGTCACAGGGACGCTATACACCATTCCCAGTCATAGGGACACTGTACCCCATTCCCAGTCACAGAGACGCTGTATTCCATTCTCAGTTACAGGGAAACTGTACCCCAGCCTTGGTCACAGGGACACTGTACTCCAATCCAGGTCACAGACACACAGTACCCCATTCCCAGTCACAGAGACACTGTACTCCATTCCCAGTCACAGGGACACTGTACCCCATTCCCAGTCACAGAGACACTTTACTCCATTCCCAGTCTCAGAGATACTGTTCCCCAATCCCAGTCACAGAGACATTGTACCCCAATCCGAGTCACAGGGACACTGTACCCTATTCCCATTCACAGAGCCACTGTGCCCCATTCCCAGTCAAAGGGACACTGTACCCCATTCCCAGTCACAGGGACACTGTACCCCATTCCCAGTCATCGAGGCACTGTACCCCATTCCCAATCACAGGGACACTGTACCCCATTCCCAGTCACAGAGACACTGTACCCAATGCCGAGTTTCATTGACACTGTATCCCATTCCCAGTCACAGAGACACTGTACCCCATTCCCAGTCACAGAGACACTTTCCCCTTTCCCAGTCACAGAGACACTGTACCCCATTCCCAGTCACAGAGACACTGTACCCCATTCCCAATCACAGGGACATTGTACCCCATTCCCAGTCACAGAGACACTGTACCCAATGCCGAGTTTCATTGACACTGTATCCCATTCCCAGTCACCTAGACACTGTACCCCATTCCCAGTCACAGCGACACTGTACCCCATTCCCATTCACAGAGTCACTGTACCCCATTGCCAGTCACAGAGACACTTTCCCCCGTTCCCATTCACAGGGACACTGTACCCCATTCCCAGTCACAGAGACACTGTACCCCATTCCCAGTCACAGCGACACTGTACCCCATTCCCAGTCACAGGGACACTGTACCCCATTCCCAGTCACAGAGACACTGAACTCCATTCCCAGTCACAGGGACACTGTACCCCATTCCCAGTCACAGGGACACTGTACCCCATTCCCAGTCACAGAGACACTGTACCCCATTACCAGTCACAGAGATACTGTACCCCATTCCCAGTCACAGTGACAATGTACCCCATTCCCAGTCACAGGGACACTGTACCCCATTGCCAGTCACAGGGACACTGTACCCCATTCCCTGTCACAGTGACACTGTTCCCCATTCCCTGTCAGAGGGACTCTTTACCCCATTCCCTGTCACAGGCACACTGTACCCCATTCCCTGTCACAGAGACACTGTACTGCATTCTCAGTTACAGGGAAACTGTACACCAGCCTTGGTCACAGGGACACCATACCCCATTGCCAATCACAGGGACACTGTACACCATTCCCAGTCACAGAGATATTGTACCCCATTCCCAATCACAAGGACACTGTACCCCATTCCCAGTCACAGAGACACTGTACTCCATTCGCAGTCACAGGGACAGTGCACCCCATTCCCAGTCACAGGGACACTGTACCCCATTCCCATTCACAGAGACACTGTACCCAATGCCGAGTTTCATTGACACTGTATCCCATTCCCAGTCACAGAGACACTGTACCCCATTCCCAGTCACAGAGACACTTTCCCCTTTCCCAGTCACAGAGACACTGTACCCCATTCCCAGTCACAGAGACACTGTACCCCATTCCCAATCACAGGGACATTGTACCCCATTCCCAGTCACAGAGACACTGTACCCAATGCCGAGTTTCATTGACACTGTATCCCATTCCCAGTCACCTAGACACTGTACCCCATTCCCAGTCACAGCGACACTGTACCCCATTCCCATTCACAGAGTCACTGTACCCCATTGCCAGTCACAGAGACACTTTCCCCCGTTCCCATTCACAGGGACACTGTACCCCATTCCCAGTCACAGAGACACTGTACCCCATTCCCAGTCACAGCGACACTGTACCCCATTCCCAGTCACAGGGACACTGTACCCCATTCCCAGTCACAGAGACACTGAACTCCATTCCCAGTCACAGGGACACTGTACCCCATTCCCAGTCACAGGGACACTGTACCCCATTCCCAGTCACAGAGACACTGTACCCCATTACCAGTCACAGAGATACTGTACCCCATTCCCAGTCACAGTGACAATGTACCCCATTCCCAGTCACAGGGACACTGTACCCCATTGCCAGTCACAGGGACACTGTACCCCATTCCCTGTCACAGTGACACTGTTCCCCATTCCCTGTCAGAGGGACTCTTTACCCCATTCCCTGTCACAGGCACACTGTACCCCATTCCCTGTCACAGAGACACTGTACTGCATTCTCAGTTACAGGGAAACTGTACACCAGCCTTGGTCACAGGGACACCATACCCCATTGCCAATCACAGGGACACTGTACACCATTCCCAGTCACAGAGATATTGTACCCCATTCCCAATCACAAGGACAATGTACCCCATTCCCAGTCACAGAGACACTGTACTCCATTCCCAGTCACAGGGACAGTGCACCCCATTCCCAGTCACAGGGACACTGTACCCCATTCCCATTCACAGGGACACTGTACCCCATTCCCAGTCACAGGGACTCTTTTCCCCAGTCCCAGTCACAGGGACACTATACCCCATTCCCAGTCACAGGCATACTGTACCCTATTCCCAGTCACAGAGACACTGTACCTCATTCCCACTCACAGAGACACTATACCCCATTCCCAGTCACCTAGACACTGTACCCCATTCCCATTCACAGTGACACTGTAACCCATTCCCAGTCACAGAGAAACTGTACCCCATTCCCAGTCAAAGGGATACTGTATCCCATTCCCAGTCACAGGGACACTGTACCCCTTTCCCAGTCACAGGGATACTGTATCCCATTCCCAGTCACAGAGACACTATACCCCATTCCCAATCACAGGCACACTATACCCGATTCCCAGTCACAGGGACACTATACCCCATTGCCAGTCACAGGGACACTGTACCCCATTCCTACTCACAGAGACACTCTACCCCAATCCCAGTCAAAGGGACACTGTACCCCATTCCCACTCACAGAGACACTGTACCCCAATCCCAGTCACAGGGACACTGTACCTCATTCCCAGTCACAGGGACACTGTACCCCATTGCCAGTCACAGGGACACTGTACCCCATTCCCAGTCACAGAGACACTATACACCATTCCCAGTCACCTAGACACTGTACCCCATTCCCAGTCACAGGGACACTGTACCCCATTCCCAGTCACAGAGACACTGTACACGATGCCGAGTTTCTTGACACTGTGCCCCATTCCCAGTCACATAGACACTGTACCCGATGCCGATTTTCATTGACACTGTACCCCATTCCCAGTCACAGAGACACTGTACTCCATTCCCAGTCACATGGACACTGTACCCCATTCCCAGTCACATGGACACTGTATCCCATTCCCAGTCACAGGGACTCTTTACCCCTGTCCCAGTCACAGGGACGCTATACCCCATTCCCAGTCACAGGGATACTGTGCCCCATTCCCAGTGATAGAGACACTGTACCCCATTCCCAGTCACTGAGACACTATACCCCATTCCCAGTCACCTAGACACTGTACACCATTCCCATTGACAGAGACACTGTACCCCATTCCCAGTCACAGAGACACTGTACCCCATTCCCAGTCACAGGGATACTGTATCCCATTCCCAGTCACAGGGAGACTCTACCCCTTTCCCAGTCACAGGGATACTGTATCCCATTTCCAGTCACAGAGACACTATACCCCATTCCCAATCACAGGGACACTGTACCCCATTCCCAGTCACAGGGACACTGTACCGCATTCCCAGTCACAGGGACACTATACCCCAATACCAGTCACAGAGACACTGTACCCCATTCCCAGTCACAGAGACACTATACCCCATTCCCAGTCACCTAGACACTGTACACCATTCCCATTCACAGAGACACTGTACCCCATTCCCAGTCACCTAGACACTGTACCCCATTCCCATTCACAGAGACACTGTACCCCTTTCCCATTCACAGGGATACTTTATCCCATTCCCAGTCACAGGGACACTGTACACCTTTCCCAGTCACAGGGATACTGTATCCCATTCCCAGCCACAGGGACACTATACCCCATTCCCAATCACAGGGACACTGTACCCCATTCTCAGTCACAGAGACACTGTACCCGATGCCGAGTTTCATTGACACTGTACCCTATTCCCAGTCACATAGACACTGTACCCCAATCCCAGTCA